>NW_023396811.1:0-113951 GCF_011125445.2 Fundulus heteroclitus
CGTCTAAAGGGACAGCATGAGATCAAATGCAGGAGGTGATGTGTTCATCCAGGATGACAGAGAAGGCTGCAGCTGAGGTGGAGGAAGCCTGGTTCTCCTCCCAGGAGAGAGAGGAGGTCCATCCTTCCTCAGAACTCCACAGATGTTCTGATGGCCACGGCTGCAGAACAATCGTCCCTCTGAGGCCCAGGTTGCTCCTAACCTTTGAAAACCTCTGAGTTACGCAGCGAGGGTCTGGAAATGTTCAGCGTCTGGAGGCCCGCTCTGAGGACAACACAGAACAGCTTGGACCGGGTCAGAACCGGACCCGTGTGTCTGCTGGGTTCTCTGAGACGTCTCCCTGCTTCTAGCCTCCATACGGCGACCTTTACTGGATCTGCTGCTTTTATTCCTCCTTTTCTGACTAGTTTCAGCGGCTGCTTCAGTCTGGAGGAAATCCTGAGCCGCTCGCTGTGGACAGAACATGTGAATCAACCCAGTGCAGCTGCTGTGAACATCTGACCTGGTTGTCAGCAGAACCAGGTGCGTCAGAGGCTGCCCTGCAGGGGAACCGCTGTGTTCAGGTCAGCGTCTCTCTGGATGTGATTCAGAGGAGGAGCTTAAAGCCTCTGCTGCTTCCAGAGGCCCTGCAGAAAAACACTGGTTATAAAACCCGTTAATGTGGTTTAATTACAGGATTATTCAGCAGAAATGTCGTTTCAACACAACGATGGACCTTTGATACGTTTCTGTTAGGAAGCTGTGGTTCAGAAGATGAACCTCCACAGATTATTAAAGCCTAACATCCTGTTGTTCTGGTTGAGGAAACGCGGTCGGCCTGTTGACCTTTGAACCTGTAATCTGCTTTTTAGGTGAAACGCCAACGGTTTCATTTATCTGAAGATGGTTCATTCAGATTAGTTACTTCAACAGGCGAGGTCCAACCAGGACCGCTTTTAGAAATTATAAATGTCAGGTTTAAACGCCTAAAACATTCATTAAACACAAAGAAGAAAGACAACAGACGTTAGATCTTCTCTAGCAAGGAGAACGACACAGGGACACGCTCAGTTACAAAACCCCTATCCGTTCTGAAGTACACCTGCTGTTTGCTTGCTTTTATTTTCTCAGGCAAGCAAACTGCAATGTGACCTTTGACCTCATAAACTAGCAGTTCAGTTCTCAGGGAAAGGAGTAACCACAGATGGTGAGGTGCAATAAATCACACAAACACATTATCAGGAGACCTTTTCTCTTCACAAAGCCTTGCTCTGAAACATAGAAGAGAAAGTTTAGTCATCTGAAAAACACTTTAATATATGAATAAACTGAAACTTTAAAACATTTTTAATAGTTATGAGTAAATATGTGATAAATGCAATGAATACGGTAAATAAAATAAAACATGTAGAAAATAATGAAAATAATTCTAACAAGAAACCAGGTTAGTTTGCACACACAGATGCCAAATTCCAGTAATTCTGTAGTTTTGTATTTCAGAATAAAAAGGAGCTGCTGTTAAATTAAGAATTAATTTTAAATTAAAATGTTCTTAAGAATTAAATTATTTCTTAAGAGAACAAATGAATCCGTCTGAGCGTCTCTGAGCTGCTGGGAGAAAGACGAGCAGCACTAGTTGCTTTTCCTTCCAGACGCCGACATGCAGCTGATGATTGTACCAATAACTGGACCACATTAGCTGCCTGTCAGTTATTTAGTGTTTTTATTAAACCTTTATTTATCCTGGGGAGAGACCTGCTGAGATGGAGACCTCTGAGGTTAAGCTGTCATGGCTGTTCAGGTGTCCACCAGGTGAACTGTACCTGTGGTTTCTGACAGGTGAGCCGTTGCTGGATCTCCTTCAGGCTCGTCTAAATGTTCAGGACGGCTCACAGGAAGCTGCTTTCTAGGCTTCTAGGCTCCAGTCTGTCACAGCTTTAGTTCCAGCGCTGTTAAGTCTTTGAAAAGCGTTTTTATCTGATAAAGCTTGATGTAACACAGCAAAGTGTCTTTATTTATTTATCCTTCAACGCTTCCTTTTCCTGACGGAGATTCTCTTCAATCAGGTTTTTCTTTATTCTCTTTGGCCTTTAGCAGCAAACCAGCCAATAGATTTAACACTCTTCATGTGTTTGGGGCAAAATGAGCTGCTAAAAGTAAACTTTCTGCACCAAATGTAATCCAAGGTCTACTTACTCTGTTCATGGAAATGAGTTCATCAAGGACGGCACATCAGACGAGGCAGACTCCACCCAGTGGGCCGTCAGGCTGAGCATCGTTTGGTTTAAATGTATCGATGTTAGAGAGCGACATCAACGGTCTACATAGCTAACACGCTAGCTGCTGTTAGCTCGACTCACACTGCGTCAGCGCTGCGCCCCTCCTTCCAGCCTCAGAGCCTGGAGGGCCGGTTCTGAACAGATCCCTGGTTCTGTTGGGATCTGGGTCCAGGAGACACTGGGATAGAATAGAAACGCATGTTTGCATTTCTATTTTAGGGAGATGTTAGCTGCAGCCATCCTCAGATGTCCAGCGTGTGTCTGCCAGAAAAGTCCAGAAACTCTGGCTTAGAGTGAAAACAGGTCAGCTTTTACTCCACTGCTACATTCCTGTGGCTTTAAGCTTTTAGGCCTTTACTCGACTTACTGCGCGGTTCTGTTGGGCTTTTCTGGTTCTGAAGCTCCAGCCTGTTGGTACCAGTCTCCACTTCAAGGTTCATCTTCTCGTTGCTGTCTGGAAAAGTAAAACGTAAACATGGTGAGGTTTCTGACGTAGATTTAGCATTTTGAGAAATCCTGACAATACTAAATATAAACTCTACATTCCTCAGAGTTTATTGTACTCAGACTTTAGGGTTTACCTTCCTAGAATATAGATCATTAGGAGCTCTGGTTGCTTTGCTGTTTCTGTTGTAGGACGTGACATTTGACCTGTAGGAAATGTTTTAGAGTTCAGAACCTGGAACGGAGGTGACTTTTGACACCTGAAGCTCTGTATTCTTAGCTTAAAATCAGTTTCATTCTCAGGATGTAACCAAACATTTCAGGCAGCCTGGTCAGAAACTCTTCCCTGAATCCACCAAGGAACTGAACTGGTTCCTAAACTGACTCCAGTCCTCATTTATCTCTACATGTGAATAAATCTGGACCCAACACATGTCTGTTGGACTTTATGGTCTCAGTGGGTCCATCTTTAGGTCCATCAGGTGAAATTATTTAATGTTTAACTCTTCATTTAACACTGAAGCTGGAGGAGGTTCAGTTCTGGTCCGTTTGAGGACGTTTCTGCTCATGTTCTCAGCTCTGGTCTTTGTGTTCTGCATTCTGATTGGCTAAACAGTCTCTCCACTTCTTCTCTACCTGTGTGTCATTAACGTTGCGGTTTAATATGTACATGTATGTACACGTACGTAAAACAGCCAAATTTACCATACCTACTTTATTTATGAAGCACTTTATACACTGACAGGACCAAAGTGCTGTACACAATCATAAAATACAATGCAATTATGAAATAGAAAGGATCAAATATAAAATACATATTAGAAACAGACACAATAAAACAAAGTGAAATCTCTCAGATTGTGCCAAAAGCCAAAGAAAAAAGATGAGTCTTAAGAAGGGGCTTAAAAACAGTGAATGAAGAGGCCTGTCTTATGCTCAAAGGCCGATCATTCCATAGCTTAGGAGCTGCCACAGAAAAAGCACGATCCCCTCTGAGCTTGCATTTTGTCTTTGGGACTCTCAAAAGCAACTGATCAGCTGACCTGATGGAACGGGAGGGGGTGTAAGAGTGTAACAACTCAGACAGATAGGGAGGGGCAAGGCCATTAAGAGCTTTAAAAATAAATAAGAGGATTTTAAAATCAATCCTAAAATGCACTGGCAACCAATGTAAGGAAGCTAAAACAGGGGAAATGTGGTCAAATTTCCGTGTACCTGTTAAAAGACGTGCAGCAGCATTTTGTACCCTCTGAAGCTGGGAAATATATAAATTACTGATTCCTATATAAAGTGAGTTACAGTAATCCAGCCGTGTGGTCACAAATGCATGGATCACTGTTTCGAAGTGCTGTCTGAAAAGAACAGGAATTTAAGTTTGCAAATTCTCTTGCAATTTCAAGTTTCAATAAAACCAACCTTGACGAGATCCACCACTCTGCCGTAGATCCGTCAGTCTGCCGTAGATCTGTCAGTCTGCCGTAGATCCGTCACTCTGCCGTAGATCCACCAGTCTGCCATAGATCTGTCAGTCTGCCGTAGATCCGTCACTCTGCCGTAGATCCACCAGTCTGCCATAGATCTGTCAGTCTGCCGTAGATCCACCAGTCTGCCGTAGATCCGTCAGTCTGCCGTAGATCCAGCTGTGAATCTAAACAGCTTGGAGGAGACGGCTTTACTGACATGACTCTGGATCACATTAATGCCCTGATTGATGCAGACCTGACAGAAATGACAAAGCCACCAAGCGATGATGAAGAGAAGAGGACACAAGTGTGGATGAAGATGAGGAGGATGGACTAACACTTGGTTGCTTAGCAACAATGCTGAGAATGGCCACTGAACTTCAGCGAGCAGCTCAGGAATGGGAGCCTTTGATGAGCCGTTCATTACGGTTCTCAGACATAATCCATGGTGGCATGTCGGTTTATAAGAATCTTTTTCCCAGAAGTAAAAAGAGCGACAACAACTACCGATAACTTTGTTCTTCTCCCTAAAAACTCACCTGCACCGTGGCTTTAGAAGAAAAAACGCTACAGAGTGGAGTCAGGATGCAGCAGCTCAGTCAGAAGAGCAGTGAAACACACGGGAGTCACTATTTGTCCTGCTGGACTTTCTATTTTATTCATAATCATTTTTAATTTTCTCCCGTTCTAATCCAGTGACTCGGGTCGCGGTGGGGCGGTGCTGATCTCCGTGATTTGAAGCCTTCGGTTCGTATTGATGATTAAAATTATTATTTTACAGCACAGTAGTTATTTGTAAAGAAAAACGTCTATAGATTACTTTTATTTGTTAAACAAATGCTTGGGCCTGTAAAAAGGTTTTGTTCTTTGGTTTCATTGTATAATAATTGTAAAATAAATAAAGGTTACTACTTCATATCACGGGTCAAAGCTTCAGTGCAGTTCAGCTGTCCTCGTTTCAGCTGGTTGTGCCTCAATGGACAAATAGCTGTCATTTCTTATTTCATGCTAATCTTTGATGTGAAACCAACATCTTTTCTGTCAATAAGAAAAGTTCTTTTGAAGTTTCATCAGTTTTCAAGAAAGCGGTTTATAAATGAAGGACTTTGTGCTGAAAGCTTGAAAAAGCATGTATTTAACGTCCTGAAGACTCACTGCTGCAGGGAGCAAAGGCGAAGAGAAGATGAAGAGTTTGATTTAATATGAGGTCAATGTTGCAAAGGTGTCTTTTTAAAAATAAAATATGAGATATTTTTTAACTAGGCGGTTACCTATGCTTCCTAAATGTCTTCAGAGTCCAGACCAAATGTGAAATAAAGAAAATGAGACCTTGATATCCCAGAGCAACGATGGCACAGTGCCCGCTTGAAAGCATTTTTTACCTCCGTCAGTCAACAGAATATTGAAATAGTTTATTTATTTCACTTTGCAGGACTGTAACATAAATTGCAACCTGAATTGTTGAGAAATGTCCCTAACCGGGCACTGAAGTGTCAAAGCAACTGGAAATAAAAATCAGCCAAATGTCAAAAAGCCTTTAAAAGCATTTTCAGCAGAGTTGGTCAGAAAATTACTGCTAAAAAAAAAAAAAGCTTTGATTTAGAAAGCATCTCCGTGATCCAGTCCAGATAAAATGTTGCAGCTTTAAGCTGATTTTACATTAAAGAATGAAAACTTGATACAACAAAAATATTTTTAGCCTACGTGTAGTTTCTCCACCTGGGGGTTAAAGGTCATCAAATTATTTATTCCTGCTGTCAGAGCTCAACAGTAAAAACCTCATCAGCATAAAGATGCAAATTAGCATCAACACGTTCAGACCCAGATAGACAATAAAAGGAACCAAGGACTGAACCCTGTGGCGCCCCCTGGTGGACGAAAAATCGATCAGAAGCGCCGTGATGGACCAGAGAACCTCTAAAAGTTTCAGGACACCGGCCCTCCAGGACTGGAGCTGGACACCGTTGGAACAGGAACCTGAACCTGAAAATGTGGGACTGTCCCTTTAAGAGGAGCAGCAGGACGCCGTGCACGCTGCGGCTCTGTGTGCGCGTTCACACGTTTCCTGTGTAAAAATAAAAGTCCAGAATAGGAAGAAGTTGTGATGTGGAAATGTTCCATGTGGTTCTGTTGTTGGTGTTGGTTCAGCTTCTGGTTTGGTGCCGCAGGAGTTTAGCTAGAAAAGTAAAATCTGGTCTTCAGTCTGTCCAAGTCAGCAGTTTGGAAGTAAAGAAGCTGATTTTAGTCCCAGACTGTCAGCGTCGGCTCTTCTTTCATTCTCAACGTGTTTTCAAGGTTTGGAAAGATGGAGCAGAAATATCATTTCATCATTGCTTAGAGTTTCTGCTGCTGATTTATTCAACTAAAGAACAAAATCTGTCACTTAAAAACATGTCAGAAAGAAGATGGAAATGTTTTACTGTAAATTAGGACTTTTTGAAAGTCAGTGTTGATAGAAAAAATCTGTTTTATTGAAACAAGCGTTAGAGTTTTATTGAAATATTGAAAATTGATCAGAGGAACAGAAGAGAATGAGCAGCAAATGAATCGAACACAGAAGAAGAAAACCTGTTTATTTCACATTAAAACACATGAAGTAGAACTGCAGCAAATCTACAAAAGGAAGATTTAACATGTGAATGTAAAAAGTGTTTAGAAAAATAGGAGCCAACAGAAACAGATAATGTCCAGAGATTGAGAAAAACTGGCCAACATTTCAATGCAATCTGACTGATGAATGAAAGTAAAAAACTAAGAGAGAAAGTCAACATGCTGATATTCAGAGTGAAGCTTTGACTGGAAACAGGCAGAAAAACAACATGTGGATCCTGGAATAATCCCAGCTTCCATCTTTAAAGGACTGGAAGAGGAAGAAGTTTCCAAGGAATCATTTAGAAGAGTTTCACAAAGAAACAGATTGAATCCATGAATGTGAAAACGTGTTTCTGAGTGAAAGAGACAGACATGAACAGACTGAACTATCTGTTCACCAGGGAGAGGCTTTCTCTGACAGGAGGAGACTCTTTAGACTCAATCAGCACAGAAACATTGAGGAACCAGAACTGGAGAACCAGAACCCAAAGCCAGGAAGCAGAGGTTCAGTGAATGTGGTGTTGAAGGTGTGGAGGTGGATCAGTGAGTCAGAGGAGACTCTGTAGAAGGACAGAATACCAGCAGGACAGTCCACATACACTGCTACTCTGTTGGAGACGGAGGAGGAGGAGATAGATGTTTCTATGTTATTGTGACAGACATAGTAACCACGACGATCAGAGCAGCTCAGACTCCAGGACTGATCATTCTCTCCAAACCAACAGTCTAAACTGATTCCTTTCCTCCTGATTCTTCTGTAACTCACTGATATATTAACGTCTCCTCTCCACTCGACCTCCCAGTAACAGCGACCAGTCAGACCAGTTCTACACAGCAGCTGAGACCAGTAATCAAATCTGTCTGGATGATCAGGATATGACTGAAGCTCCTTCACATCTGTCACCTTCCTGTTGTCTTCAGACAGTTTGAGTTTTCTGCTCACTGTGTTTGTGTCGATTGTGAGTTGACAGGAATCTGATGGAGAGAACAAAGACAATCCAGCTGCAGTTATTGATCATTTATTGACACTTTGATGATGACCCCTGAATGAGTGATGGACAGTTTGAAGATGGTTGAATGTGAGCTGCTTTGTTGTCATGAATCAAATGAAAAACACACTTACACTTCCTCAGACCTGGTGTCAACCATCGGACTCCAGCAGGCTCCACCCTGAAAGGAGGAGGGGGGTCAGACCATCAGTCTCTTTCAGCAGCAAACATGGACATTACATGTCTCTCAGACACACATTGTCCTCCACTGAGAAAGGACCAGTCCAACATTTGGACACATCCACTTGTTGTAAAAATCCAGAGAAAGAAAGAAGAGCTGAGAGCAGACAGACACCATGATGATGAAGATGATGATGATGAAACATTACAACCTGCAGTGGATTTAGTGTCGCTGTGGGAAATTCACGTTCTCTGTGCTGCAGCGCTTTGATTGGCTGAGATCAGAAATGGAGCAGGTTTTAAAAGAGAAGGGCCGACGTCTTCATGAACTAAGTGACCCTCTGTGGCTGGCAGACCTGGCATCTTTAGTTGATCTTACGCATCGTCTGAATACACTGAACAAGAAGCTACAAGGCAAAGAACAGCTGCTGCCACACCTGTATGCACACCTGAAAGCCTTCTGGGTAAAGCTCCGCCTCTTTGAGACACAGCTACGAGGCTTTAATGCTGCACACTTCCCTGCTCTGTCTGAAATCACGTCTGCTTTTCCAAAGGCCGACCTTTCTGCTAAAAAGGAGAAATATGTGTCTGTGATTGCATCTCTGGTGACAGAATTCAACCAGCGTCTCCAAGACTTTTCTGTCATTGAAAAACAAATCCAGCTGTTCTCCACCTCCTTCCTGGTGGATGCAGAAGAAGTGGAAGAGAGTCTGCAGTTAGAACTGATTGAAATGCAATGTGATGATTCTCTGCAGAGTCAACATCAGCTTCTCTCCCTCCCTGAATTCTTTCAGAGTTTGGATAATGCCAAGTTTCCTCTGATGAGACGCCACGCAGAAACAATGATGAGCCTGTTAGGCTCAGCATCCAGATGTGAACAAAGATTTTCTCTGTTAAATCAGAACAAAAGCAGACTGAGAAGCAGAATGACTGACAGCATCTCTGTGAAGTCCTTCGTGTCTCAACCACCAAACTTTCTGCTGACATGTCAGCCATCCTTCAATCAAAGGACAGCATCACTGCTCCCACTGACTGCAATGTTCTTCACATTATAGCTGACTTAGAAATACACACAGTATTCATGTGGCAATATGGCACCTCTAGTCTGGTCCTTTGTTTAGTTTTCTGGATTTGGCCCTCACTAAAAAAGTTTGGACACCCCTGGTATAAAGTGTTAATGTTCCCTCTTTTACAGGAAGATAAAAAAAAAGAATAAAATAAATCTACTTTAGGACCTTTAAATGAAATAAAGACAAGTAACAAGTGCTTCTCTGCATAAAACACTAAAATAAAAACACTCAGGGTGTCAATCTAAAATCACAGTTCAATAATATTTGCTTAAATGCTTAAGCAATTTCATTAATTTAATTTAATTAAAGCTAAAGCCAGCAAACACCAAGCTAACCCTACGTTGCAGGCCTGTTTCCATGCTTGTGAATATGGAGACCAAACTCAGTGGTCGCTTCACTCAAAGAGCAAATAATAAACTAAAAAGGTCCCTTGTGCCAGATGAATACTAATCCTAACAGAAACGCTCTGTTTCGTTTAGTCCTCCTCTCCTGTGGAAAAAACTCAGCTCCCACAGTCACGGCTCTGATTCCAATACTAGGCCACCTGCTTTATAAGTTTGGTTTTTATTAATTCTGCATTATTTTAACTACATGCGCTGTGTTTCTGTGCCTCAACGCTCTTACTGCTCCTCTCTCCTCCCTTCCCTCAGACCCAGGTGGCAGCCTTCAAAACGTGAATCACTACGTTTAATGTCCTTCCACTCGTACCAAAATGTCCCAATTAAAGTCAATAGGAGAGTCAGTAGCTGTGTTTAATGCTATTTTGTTTTTAACGACACAGAACCAGCGGAGCTTCAATGGAATGCTGCCTTGCTCTTTAATTCAGGTGCGCATAATTACGTTAAATGTAATATGGGTGTGGACTTTTAAGGGTCATTTTAAGGAACTTGTAACATCAGGGGCTTCAGCTCAGACCCATTATTCCTCCTCTTCCCTCTAAAGGAGCCCTTTACATTATTTATTTATGCATTTTTCCCACTGTTTATTCCTCATGTGCAGAGCACCAATGGGGGTAAAATCTGCCCACCTCACCACCTCAAACTGATATCATTAGTATAAATCATGCTGATACCAGACGTTACCAAAAAAGTATTTTTTTCTACAGTCACTTAGGAACCAGAGAGACGCAGAGCTTGAAAAGCTGCGCCTTTACTCATCAATTCTGGGGCTGCCATGCATAACAAGTGCTATATTTCCTGTAGGATTCCCCAATAAAGACTATTAGTGGGCTAAAAGCGAAGCAGAAAGCATTATTCCGTCCGCTCTAACCACAAACAAAACGCTCTGAGAACAACTTCAAACTGAGCCTTCAGCTTGGTAATTACGCACCAGAGCGCCCTGAGGAGAGCAAGTCCATTATCTGAGGCCATGAGAATATCATTAGTGACCTTCACCAGAGCTGTTTCAGTGCTATGATGAGCTCTGAAGCCTGACTGAAACTCCTCAAGTAGGTCATTACTTTGTAAATGTTCACAAAGTTGATTAGCAACTACTTTTCAAGAATTTTAGATAAGAAAAGAAGATTAGATATAGGTCTGTAATGTATTAAGTCATCTTCATCAAGAGAAGGTTTCTTAAGTAAAGGTTTAATAACAGCTACTTTAAAAGCCTGTGGTACATATCCATTTACCAAGGATAGATTAATCATGTCTAAGATAGGGCCACTGATCAAAATATATCTCTCGAATATCTCTTTAAACAACTTGGTTGGGATTGGGTCTAACATACTGTTAGAAGGTTTAGATGAAGCTAGAATTTTAGACCTTATATTCAATAGACCACATTTAATTGTTTTATTTTTTGGTTCAAGTTGAGTCATATTGATGTTTATTAGATTTTTATGATTTGCTCCTTTTAAATCCGCCTTTGATCTATTGAGTTTTGGCCGTGGGAAAGACACCATCTCAATAGGGTAATGGGTGGGTAACAGTACAGAAGCTGCAGAGAGGAGTGTTAAACTACGGCTCTGCTTCCTGGTCTGGACCCTGGGTTGTCAGCATTTAGGAGACATTAAGGGACAGAGACATTCAGATGTTTCTCGCCTTTGAATTAAATAACATACAAAGACAAAGATGCATCTTTTCTCTTGATTAAAAATTAGTGGTGTGCTTACTTAATTTATAATTATTAATATCCACTACGAGAGCATCATGCTGAGCCTGCCAGGATTTGCATCATCATCTTGAATCTTCCCACTGTGAGACGCTGCATTAAACTATTCCTAATTAACCTTTAGACTTATTTAAATAAACTGCAATTATTCTAACTGCAAGTGACAAGAGGAGTAGGAGAGGGATAGGTGGGATTTAATTGAAGAGGTTTGATTTATGATCTGTAAAATCAGTTCAAACTTTGTCATAAAGTACCACTATACCGTTATTCCTCCATACCTGAGAGTTTCCAGTTTCCAGCGTGGATCCTTCAGTCCAGCCGACAGCAGCTTCACTCCTGAGTCTCCTGGATGATTGTAGCTCAGGTCCAACTCTTTCAGATGGGAGGGGTTGGAGCTCAGAGCTGATTTCAGAGAAACACAGCCTTCCTCTGAGACCAGACAGCCTGACAAGCTGCAGACACACAATTCAACACAAGATGTTGTTTTAATAAGCAAAAAAATAGAAATCAAACTGTATTTAGTTCTGTAGGTTATAAAAAGTAACATCTGACACATTTAAATGGATTAATCCTGACTAGAGCTTCACTGGGTTGGAAACTCTGAAAACTGACACAAACTCTGCAGAAGGTTCTGGCTTTAAGGGAAATTCTAACTGGACCTAAAATACCAAAGATAAACTGGTGGTCCCAGTAGAACCATTGTTCTGGTGTCTAGATCGCTTTAATATTTTTTAATCTAATTGAAGTCAAGAATTGAAGCTGAGATAAGGAATAAAGCAGTGGTTTGGATCAGTGGTGTTAGCAGCGTATGGTGAACACATATTTCACACTTGCAGAATCAGCAGAATGTCTTTGAGAAATCTCCCATCTGAGGTCACATCCAGTCTTTCAGTGTGCTCCCTTTCTTCTAAACTTTATTAAACTTTTTCCCATATTTTCCCCACTTACTGCATCTCATTCTCTTGCTGTCTCATCACTAGTTTCCCTTTCACTCTGGGCTCTGGCCTGTGTGTGTTTGGGATGTGCTGAATCAACTCTGGCGGACATGATGACCAGGAAACTGGGACATGGAAAGGACAAACTATCTACCACTAATATTCCGCTTTATTGTGGGAAACTGAGAGATAATTAAATTATTTCTCTCAGAAAGAAAGTCAAGCCCAAACAAACAACTTGACCTTCAAAAACAGTGGGTCCTGGTTGTGGGAGTAGTTGAGCAGTCGTGGTGTTGCCTGTGTACAAATAATCTTCCTGTCTTCTTTTTCTTTTGAATAATTGCCAGGTTATGGTGGAGCAGGTAGTGACTATATGGAATTCAATAAAAACTAATGTGATTGTTTTTAATGTACTTAATCCAAATGTCATTTTTGGGTTTAATCCATCTTTTTAACAAACATCTAAATGTCTTTCTTCATGAGATCCGGGGCTGTTTAGAAAACATCCAGGGCTTCAGAACATTTTGGTAGAATAACACCTTTTTCTTTTCTCTCCCTTTTTCAGCTTCCAGCTCTGCTTTGATAGCTCTGCTTCATCTTTCTCTGTTCTCATCTCTCCTGCTGCTCAATCAGCGCACTGCATTCTGGGATCTTTTATGTGCTCAGACAGAATAGTCCATTTTAGTAAATGGAAAGGGGAGCAGAAGTTGATGATGCATTATGTTACATTTTTCTGTTACCTTTGTGATTGTAAATCTTAATTATTTTATTTAAACATACATAAATAATTAATGGGTAGTGTTAAATGGCTGGGTAACCAGTGGGTCCCCTTACTGGTGGGGGCCCAGGTGGTTGTTTTCAATGTTATTTACATTACAGATATAATATATGTTGCTGTATAGATTGTTAAATATGTGTGTAAATATTTCAGGACAGAAATTGTAAATATTGTACAGTGTCAAAATTCATCATTCATTTTTGAATGATGAATAATGTCAATAAACGTATATTTACATAAACTTTTTAGCAGACAAAAGTTAACAAATCTATCAGTGAACTAACATTTCCATCATGTTTTAACAGGTAATGGACAGAAATCTGGTTTCAACAGGATGGAGAACTTTGTACCTGAGAGTTTCCAGTCTGCAGTTTGGACTCTCCAGTCCAGCAGAGAGAAGCTTCACTCCTGAATCCTGCAGGTTGTTGTTACTCAGGTCCAGTTCTCTGAGACTGGAGGACTGGGAGCTGAGAACTGAGGACAGAGCTTCACAGCTTCTCTCTGAGAGGTTACAGTCACTCAGTCTGAGGAGACAGGGAGAAAAATCTGCTATTAAACAATTCATCAGAAATATTGTTGATGTCTTTACAGTCACCAATGTTCTCCTTGGAAACATCGATGGATCTGTCTGATTTTACACATCTTTATGTTGCCTTTTGTTATGAACTGGTTCATAATAAATAAACTGAAGCAACATGAATCAATATTTACCTCATTAGCAGATTTCTCAGAAATAAAATCAGCAACAATCTGTGTCCTTACAGAGCTTTGTTGGAGGCTTTAACCACTGGCAGCAGCCTCAGGAGAACCTCCTCTGAAGCAGAGTATTTCTTCAGGTCAAACACATCCAGATCTTCTGCTGATGACACTAAGATGAAACCCAGAGCTGACCACTGAGCAGGAGACAGTTTATCTGTGGAGAGACTCCCTGATCTCAGAGACTGTTGGATCTCCTCCACTAGAGAACGATCCTTCAGTTCATTCAGACAGTGGAACAGATTGATGCTTTTCTCTGCAGACACATTCTCACTGATCTTCTCCTTGATGTACTGAACTGTTTCCTGATTGGTCTGTGACCTACTTCCTGTCTGTGTCAGTAGACCTTGTAGGAGTCTCTGATTGGTCTGCAGTGAAAGACCCAGGAGGAACCGGAGGAACAAGTCCAGGTGTCCATTTGGACTCTGTAAGGCCTGATCAACAGCTGTCTGGTGAAGAGAGTTTAGTTTTGGTTTCTTAGAAAATAAAGACTTCTTAGATGTTTGTGTTTCTTCCATCAGGTTGACACCAGAGGTGATGAAGGTCAGATGAACATGAAGAGCAGCCAGGAACTCCTGAAGACTCAGATGGACGAAGCAGAACACCTTGTCCTGGTACAGCCCCCTCTCCTCTCTAAAGATCTGTGTGAACACTCCTGAGTACACTGAGGCTGCTCTGATATCGATGCCACACTCTGTCAGGTCTGATTCATAGAAGATAAGGTTTCCTTTCTGCAGCTGATCAAAAGCCAGTTTTCCCAGAGATTCAATCATCTTCCTACTCTCTGGACTCCAGTGTTGATCTGTTTCAGCTCCTCCATCATACTTAACCTTCTTCACTTTGGCCTGAACCACCAGGAAGTGGATGTACATCTCAGTCAGGGTGCTGGGCAGCTCTCCTCCCTCTCTGGTCTCCAACACGTCCTCCAGAACCGTAGCAGTGATCCAGCAGAAGACTGGGATGTGGCACATGATGTGGAGGCTTCTTGATGTCTTCATGTGGGAGATGATCCTCCTGGCCTGCTCCTCCTCTCTGAATCTCTTCCTGAAGTACTCCTCCTTCTGTGGGTCAGTGAACCCTCTGACCTCTGTCACCATGCCAACACACTCAGGAGGGATCTGATTGGCTGCTGCAGGTCGTGTGGTTATCCAGAGGCGAGCAGAGGGAAGCAGTTTCCCCCTGATGAGGTTTGTCAGCAGAACATCCACTGAGGTGGACTCTGTAGCATCAGTCAGGATCTCCTGGTTCTGGAAGTCCAGAGGAAGTCGACTCTCATCCAGACCATCAAAGATGAACAGAACCTGGAAGTGTTCAAAGCTGCAGATTCCTTTGGTTTCAGTAAAGAAGTGATGAACAAGGTCCACCAAGCTGAACTTTTTCTCTTTCAGCACATTCAGCTCTCTGAAGGTGAATGGAAATATGAAGTGGATGTTCTGGTGGGCTTTGTCTTCAGCCCAGTCCAGAGTGAACTTCTGGGTTAAGACTGTTTTCCCAATGCCAGCCACTCCCTTTGTCATCACTGTTCTGATTGGTTGATCTCTTCCAGGTGGGACTTTAAAGATGTCTTCTTGTCTGATGGTTGTTTCTGGTCTGTGTGGTTTCCTGGATGCTGTTTCAATCTGTCTGACCTCATGTTCATCATTGACCTCTCCAGTCCCTCCCTCTGTGATGTAGAGCTCTGTGTAGATCTGGTTCAGAAGGGTTGGACTTCCTGCTTTAGCGATCCCCTCAAACACACACTGGAACTTCTCCTTCAGACCAGATTTAAGTTTATGTTGACAAACTGCAGCAGGATGTTCTAAATTAACAGAAAAAGTGAAATCAGGAAGGAAACCAAATGATTTTCTGAAGATGATGTGAATAAATGTGATTCCATCTCTTCAGACATCAGTAAATGTGTGATTTATCCATCAGGTTAAATCTTTGGAGAAATCCTCTTACTGCTCTGCAGACGGTCAGCCAGCTCCTCCTGCTTCATCCTCCTCAGGAAGTTCAGAGTGATCTTCATCAGTGCCTCTCTGCTGCTCCTCCTCTGCTCTTCATCCTCACCTTCCAACACCTCGTCATCATCTCTCTGACTCACTGAGCAGTCTGGGTCATCTGGACTCAGAACCTTCTGGATCTTCTTCAGCTCCTTCTTCACAAAAGTGACAATGTTGTCCTCCAGCAGCTGGAACAGAATAATATATGAAGGACACATCAGACTGAGATCATGGATCCAAACATCAGAACCATGTTGGACAGACTGACGGTCCACTGGTCCACAAAGTCCAGCATGGAGAGGACTGAACAGAACCGATGGAAAAGTAGTTGTTGTACATGTACAGACCATAAATATGGAGTCCAGCTGGGTTTGATGATGCCGGGCAGACGGACCTCTGGGAACCTCTGAGTTCTGCTGGTCCACTCTGTGGAGGAACCAGAACAATTAGGAAGGAAGGAAATATTCATCCAGCAGTTTTCACAGATGAAATCACCAAGAGCTTCACAGTAAAAGTCCTTAAAACAGAAAAACTGAGCATCAAATGAACACGATACAAATAAGTTAAAAAGAGGAAGATGAGATAAAAGGATGAAGACCAGAACCACCAGAACCACTCAGTAGACATTTTAAAAAGTGGGTCTTGAACTGGGACTTCAAACTGTCCACACTGTCAGCAGATCTGATGCTGGTGGGGACAGTGACCCAGAGCTTGGAGACAGTGGAGGTGAAGGTTCTGTCCACACAGGTCTTCAGGACAGTGTGTGGGACATCCAGCAGGTTCTGATGACTAGATCTGAGGTGGTGTGGACCTGGAGGAGGTCTGAGATATGTGGCTGTGTGTCCATGTAAGGTTCTGTCCTGGATGTGATGGTGAGTATTTTAAAATGGATCTTGTAGGTCCCTGGAAGCCAGTGAGCTCACATTATATCTGTCCACACAGAGACAATCAGAAGGTAAAGGTCCATGAAGGACATCTGGATGTGACCAGAGAACCAGAGGATCCAGGTAGTTGGAGATGTTTAATGTTTCTGCTGATCCACTAAGAACTAGCAGAACCTCTGATGGTCCACTTCAGCTCAGCTTGGTTCCACCAACCACATGATGAAGCTTTCCTTCCCTGCTGAACTGCTCTCACAACGCACACAGGAACCAAGTCTTGATGGGTCAGACTGGCTCTAGCAGGTATTTCCCAGCGGGTCGTGGAAATGTGATCCACTGTTAGTCTGACATGGAGCCAGGAAGCAGCAGAACCTCCTGATCAGCATCAACACTCCAGACATGAAGACATGAAGGTGTTTTCATCAGAACAGGGCAGCTGATTTCTGGAGATAACGGATCAAACCTCTGTCTACAAATAGAACTGGAACATCTGAGAGCTCACTGGGAGGAACTGGGTTTCTGTTCTTGGCTCTTAAAGAAATGTAACGGGTCATTTCCAGAACCTCAGACCCCGACTGAGGAGACCGGTCCATTCTAGGGGTGGTGATTGGCTAAAATATCACAACATGATTCCTTGCAGTGAAATCAGGATTTTATTAGTTTCCCAAAGTAACAGCAAAGCTGTTGAAGAAAAATCCAGAGAAGCATTTAGACCAGAGCATTTCTGGACAGATTTTAATGAGTTGCTGCAGTTCTGCTAACTTGTCTGAAGCTCAACTGAAATGTAATAAATCCATTGAGATATTGTCGCGGGTTCTTGCTAACAGCCCCTGTGGCGGGCCTTGACCACATAAACTTGACTCCAAAATTGTGAAAAAATCATGGAGGGCATGTCGATGTCTTCAGGTGATGATTTTTTATTTTCACACCTCCAAAAATTAAATACAGAGCAGCCGAAAAAAATCGAAAAAATGATCAGAGTCCATACATGAATTTTACCTCCTCAGAAAAAAAAAAACCTTTTTGGGCTGCACAGCAACGTTACCTCCTCTCAGAAAAAAAATACCTTTTTGGGCTGCACAGCAATGTTACCTCCTCTGTAACCAGGCCAGACTGACTCAATAGGACCAGCAGCTCTTCTTATAAGTCCTAAGCCCCGCCCTACAATTAAATCTGCAAACAATTGAGCATTCATTTTATTACATAACACACAAAAAAAAAACACTTATCCAACAAAACAATATATTTATATCCTGCTTCCATTCCAAAGCTACTTTCTTTAGTTAAAAAAAAATACAATTAAGCTTGCTGGCAGACTGACTCCCTTTATGGGAAGAAATAAACAACAGGAAAAAGGAACAGGAAGTATTACGCCCACTTTCCCTCAGAAGCCACAGTCGGACAAAACGTCACTACCTGGGTGAGTGCAAACGTGTGTATGTATTCAAGTGTAAATGTATGAGTTCTGATTCATGAGCGTTGCCAAGTGTGCACCCTTGGTCGCGCCACATCTTACAAGGGAAGACATTAAAAAAAACAAGGTGAGTAAATAAAGCGATCCGGCTGCAATTATACACGGAGAGGGATACGTAGCTGAATGAGTGTGTGCGCACGTGAATTGGTTTGTGTGTGTGTGTGAGTGCGTGCGGCGTGTCAGCGGGATGAACCGCGCTGCACCGTCACATCATCCCCCTCCTCCCTGAGGTTGACGATGTGCGGCAACCTGGACAGGTAATCAGCCACTACATTGGTCTTGCCAGATCGATGCTGAATATTAAACCTAAATGGTTGAAGTGAAAGGTACCATCGGGTGAGCCTGCTATTGTGGTCCTTCATTGAGTTTATCCAGGCTAGGGCTCTATGGTCTGTTTCCAAGTCAAATTCTCGTCCCAACAAATAGTATCTCAAGCTTTCTAGTGCCCACTTGATGGCCAGGCCCTCTTTCTCTACAGTAGAATACCTGGTCTCCCGTGGGTGCAGCTTGCGGCTAAGATATAGCAGTGGATGTTCATCTCCTGGGTCTCCTTGGGCCAGAACTGCTCCCAAGCCAACTGCAGAGGCATCTACCTGTACTAGGAACCTTTTATCAAAGTCTGGGCTCTTTAACACAGGAAAAGAACAAAGCAGTGTCTTCAGCATGTTGAATGCCTCTTCACATTCATCCGTCCAGGTTACTGGGTTCCTTTTGTCTTTTCTTGTCAGCGATGTCAGTGGAGCTGCAATGGTTGCAAAGTGAGGTACAAAACGCCGGTACCAACCAGCCAACCCAAGAAAGGACCGGACCTCTTTTTTGGTACGAGGTCTAGGACAGTTCTTGATTGCTTCTACTTTATCCACTTGAGGTCGGATCTCCCCTCCTCCCAGACAATAGCCCAGGTATCGGGCCTCTTTTTGTGCCCACTCGCACTTCGAAGGGTTGAGGGTTAATCCTGCTTCCTGGATCTTACCTAAGATCAGGGACAAATGTTGGACATGCTCCTCCCATGAATTGCTAAAGACCACCACATCATCAAGGTAGGCCGCACTACAATGGTCACAGCCCTGGAGAACTTGGTCCATTAGCCTCTGAAAAGTGGCTGGTGCTCCATGTAGCCCAAATGGCATCACTGTAAACTGGAATAACCCAGCTGGCACTCTAAAAGCTGTATAAGGCCTGGAACTCTTTTCAAGAGGGATCTGCCAGTAGCCTTTACATAGGTCAAGCGTAGTGATGTACTTGGCGGTTCCAATCTTCTCCAGCAATTCATCCACTCGAGGCATTGGATAAGCATCAAACTCTGAAATTGCATTGATTTTTCTAAAGTCGATACAAATTCGCAGTGACCCATCCTTCTTGAAAGCTATCACAACTGGGCTGCACCATTCTGAACTAGATGGCTCAATCACTCCAAGTTTTAACATTTCTTTTATTTCAAGTTGTAATTTCCCCACCAGTTGCTGGGGAACCCTATAAGGGCGCTGGCGAACAGGTGTTTTATCCTTCAGTCGGATGTTATGTTGAGCCAGTGTGGTTTTGCCTGGAATGGGTGAAAAAAGAGAGGAAACCTCTTTAAATACATCTTGAAGCTGTAGGACTTGTTCTGCTTGCAGATGTGCCAATCTAGGAGGAGCAGTTGTCATCAGACCTTCTGGTTCTGTGTCCTCCTCGCTTTCTAGGCCAACCTCACGAACCATCAGAACTTTCGTGCTGTGGTGAAAGGGTGATTCTTTCCATTCTTTCAGTAAGTTCACGTGGTAAGTCTGGTGCCTCTTTTTCTTGTCAGGATGGTGTACCTCATAGGTAACAGGACCCATCTTCCGGTTGATTGTGTATGGCCCCTGCCATCTTGCCAGGAGTTTATTGCTGGAGGTTGGAAGAAGCAACAAAACCTTCTGTCCAGATTGGAACTCGCGATGACGGGCACGTTGGTCATACCAAGCCTTTTGGTTCTTCTGTGTCTCTCGTGAGTTAAATTCTGCTTCTTCCTGGTACTTGGAGAGTCATTCCCGCATCTCCAGCACAAACTGGATAATCCCTTTATCGTTTTTACATGCAGGTGGTGACTCCCATCGTTTTCGGAGCAAATCCAAAGGCCCCTGGACATCCCACCCATAGAGCAATTCAAAGGGTGAGAAGCCAGTTGATGCTTGTGGAACCTCTCTATAAGCGAACAGGAGGAATGGCAGCCAACGGTCCCAGTCCTTACCAGTGTCATCCACAAACTTCTGGAGCATTCTTTTTAAGGTTTGATTGAACCTTTCAACAAGACCGTCAGTTTGTGGATGATATGGAGTAGTTTTTATTGGAGCAATGCC
The DNA here is from genome assembly GCF_011125445.2 of Fundulus heteroclitus. Taxonomy (NCBI): domain Eukaryota; kingdom Metazoa; phylum Chordata; class Actinopteri; order Cyprinodontiformes; family Fundulidae; genus Fundulus; species Fundulus heteroclitus. The sequence continues at coordinate 20,236 of NW_023396811.1, forward strand.
AAGCTGTTTGTAAAAAAGTTGCATCAGCTTGGAGGTAAAGTTTGTACCTTGGTCGGTTATGATTTCATCCGGGATCCCAACCCTAGAAAACAGCTGCATTAAAGCCCGAAGAACCAGGGGAGCAGAGATGGTTCGAAGTGGAAAAGCCTCAGGAAACCGCGTAGCATAATCTGACACAACCAAGATGTACTGATGGCCACTGCTGCTTTTTATTAATGGGCCCACAATGTCCATAGCAATCCTGCGAAATGGTGTAGAAATGACTGGCAGGGGACGAAGCAATGCCCTGTCAGCTTTGCGGGTGGCAGATGTTTTTTGACATATAGGGCAGGTGGCGCAATAAGTCTGAATATCGCTGTACATTGTTGGCCAGTAAAAGCGTGCACTGGTACGTAGATATGTTTTATGACGACCCAAATGTCCCGCCCATGGCAATGTGTGCGCTAAATACATAATGAGAGGTCTACATTTAGCAGGGATTACCAACCGTTTACACTCATTTTCAATGTTATACAACACATCACTTTCAACAAGATACTTGGGTTCAACCACACAATTTCCATTTTTTTCCCTTTCAGCTTTTACAAATAACGGTTTCAAACTTTCATCCTCTTGCTGTAAAAGAGAAATGTTTTCCGGTATGTCCCACAATGAATCTATCTTATCAGGTTCTTTTAACCTTAGCTGTTTTTCAAAACGCCGTTGGCTCCTGGTTTTTCTTGGCCCTTTTGTGCCACCATCACACAAAGTACTGTCCAAGTCTGGTAATGGTTGGACACCAGCCTGTGCCTGGGCTCTGGTGACCACTGGACCAGAAATATTCACATTTACTTGGGTTTCGACATCCTTATCAGAACCCATCTGAGTGGACTGTTTTTCTTTCAGCCAGTCAAAAAGCACTGGTAAGTCCCGTCCAAAAATTACATCTACTGGCAGGTTTTCAATAACACCAAATGTCAACAGATATGGTTGCTCATCAATAACAACTGTTAAATCTGCTTTCGGGTATGTATGTTTGTCACCATGGACGCACAAAATGTCCCCTTGTCTTCCATAATCTATATGGCCCACTGGTACCAGACTCTGCTTTATGAGTGACATGAAACTACCAGTGTCCAAAAGAGCAGTCACATTTTGTCCATTAACAGTTATTTCTTGATAATGCCGGCTAATATTTTCAGTCTCGATATTCCCTTCTTCAAGCCGGGGTGGATAACAGGCACCCGTGACCTTAGCTTTACGCACCGGACACACAGAGGCTTTGTGGCCCGGTTGTTGGCAATAATAACAAACAAAGGTCTTACCCGGTTGATGGTAGTCTGGTTCCCGGGAGGGGTTACCTGGAAAGTCCCGGTTGCCTCGTTCTGTTGTAGCTTTCACTTGGACAGGCTGCGATGTAGCTCTGCGGCTCCTGCTGATGAAGTTGGCACCGGATCCTCCCCTCCGTGCATTAAGGAACTGTGTCGCCAGCTTTGCTGCTCGATTCCCATCTTTTGGTTCGCGTTCCTTCACCCACGTCCTCATCTCCGGAGGTAGAACTCGCAGGAACTGCTCCAGAACGATGGTTTCTCCAATCTGCTCCTTCGTGTGCTGTGTAGGTCGAATCCAGCGCCGGTAAAGCCCCTTCAGTCGGGAGTAAGTCTCAGCAGGGCTTTCATCAGGTGGAACCATAGTTGACCGGAACCGCTGCCTGTAAGTCTCTGGGGATATGTCAAATTTAGCCAGCAATGCTGCTTTCAGTTCATCATAGCAGTGAGCACTGTCTTCATCCATTGCGGTGTAGGCTGCCAACGCCTTACCAGAAAGCAATGGAACAAGTCGACATGCCCATTCTGTCTCTGGCCATTTCCAAGTTTTGGCAATACGTTCAAACCGCATAAGATAGTCTTCTATGTCCTCACCAGCTGCATATGGGAGCATCTTTGGATCCGAATGACCCTCCCAAAAAAACCTTTGTCTTGACCGACTCTGTCTGGACTCTGTTGGGGGTGAGGGAGAGGATGATGATTCCGAATCAGGCGGTCGACGTGAGGCTGGAGTTGGCAGATGATATCTTGGACTGCTTGCTGAACCAGTACTCGATGTTATTGTGCGGGGTGGAGGTTGCCGGACTGCTGGCTGAATAGATCTTTTCAGGTCGTGCAGAACTTTTATCAACGAGTCCTCCTTTTTCTGCTGTGCTTCCATGAAGTTTTGCAGCAGAGACATGATTTCCTTCCCTGACTCACCAGGTTGAGTCTGTGGCTGCTCCATCTTCTCATCTGCAGAGGTAGACGGCTGAGTTTCCCACGCCGTTTCTGCGGAAGCCTCCTCTTGCTGCTGGGAGCGCAGTCCAGTCCTCTGCTTTGAGAGGTGGGTGGTTTTCCTTCGACATGCCATGATCCCACTCCTGACACCATCTGTCGCGGGTTCTTGCTAACAGCCCCTGTGGCGGGCCTTGACCACATAAACTTGACTCCAAAATTGTGAAAAAATCATGGAGGGCATGTCGATGTCTTCAGGTGATGATTTTTTATTTTCACACCTCCAAAAATTAAATACAGAGCAGCCGAAAAAAATCGAAAAAATGATCAGAGTCCATACATGAATTTTACCTCCTCAGAAAAAAAAATACCTTTTTGGGCTGCACAGCAACGTTACCTCCTCTCAGAAAAAAAATACCTTTTTGGGCTGCACAGCAATGTTACCTCCTCTGTAACCAGGCCAGACTGACTCAATAGGACCAGCAGCTCTTCTTATAAGTCCTAAGCCCCGCCCTACAATTAAATCTGCAAACAATTGAGCATTCATTTTATTACATAACACACAAAAAAAAAAACACTTATCCAACAAAACAATATATTTATATCCTGCTTCCATTCCAAAGCTACTTTCTTTAGTTAAAAAAAAATACAATTAAGCTTGCTGGCAGACTGACTCCCTTTATGGGAAGAAATAAACAACAGGAAAAAGGAACAGGAAGTATTACGCCCACTTTCCCTCAGAAGCCACAGTCGGACAAAACGTCACTACCTGGGTGAGTGCAAACGTGTGTATGTATTCAAGTGTAAATGTATGAGTTCTGATTCATGAGCGTTGCCAAGTGTGCACCCTTGGTCGCGCCACATCTTACAAGGGAAGACATTAAAAAAAACAAGGTGAGTAAATAAAGCGATCCGGCTGCAATTATACACGGAGAGGGATACGTAGCTGAATGAGTGTGTGCGCACGTGAATTGGTTTGTGTGTGTGTGTGAGTGCGTGCGGCGTGTCAGCGGGATGAACCGCGCTGCACCGTCACAGATATTTAAGAGCTGAAGAACAGCTGCAGCTCTAAACTCCTGTGAGGGAACAACACCAAGTCTCTGGTTCTGATCCCAGTGATTGTTCCAGCTCCAGCTGAGAAGAACTGAAACTCTTCAGTCACTAAAACTGAGGAAGACTTTCAGATACGATGACAAAACGGTTCAGGAACAAAGAAAGAAAGTCCAGTTGGTTCCATGTTGGATTTGATTCAATCACAATGAATATGGGAGAGGGACTAAAGAGTCCAGTTAGCTCATTAACATAGAACAGAACCAATCAGAGTGAGCTCCAGTCCAAACTAAATCTTTGACTTTAAGCAGAGAAAAGTGTTTAATGATGGCGACTAATCAATGAGGCCCAAAAGCAAACAGATCAGAGCTGTTAAACATGATGTAGCAGCATCCAGGACGCCTCCAACAACATCCATTCTTTCCACTTTCACTGCTGTGGTTCTGGAGAACATCCAACACACACCGCTTCATATATGAACATAGAAATGTGGGAAAAAGAGCTGAGCTCACGTTAAACACATGTTGGAATAAAAACGTTTTAGACTGACTCGACTTACAGCAGTTAGATACAGCTCACCTCTCTGAGGATGCAGGTCCAGAAGATTTGAAGTCAGGAGGAGGAGTCCTTGACCTGTGGCTCTTGAAGGACACACAGCTGGGTTCTGGTTCTGGTTTACATTTTAGTCTCTCAAGCATTCTGTAAGAAGAATACTTGTTTTAATGCCTCAATAGATGGACCAGCTGGTTGTGCAACACTGACTTGCTGTTTGTCAGAACCCACTGGTACCATTGTTGTGCCAGTTCAGACGTGACAGAAAACTGCATCAATTCGGGACGTAACGGACTGCGTTACCCATGATGCAATGTGGTCAAAATGGCCACCAACTCATGTGGTCAAAACGGCCACCAACTCCCATCATGCAATGTGGTCAAAATGGCCACCAACTCCCATCACGCAACACGGCAAAATGGCCGCCGATCAAGATAAGGTTGCTATGGTGATGGCTATAAAAGCCGATCACACACGACAATCTTCCTTCTTCCCTGGCTTTTAGCCAACCCGAGAAGACACAGCTGTTTTCCGTTGGGGTGATTCCACGCCACGTGTTCGATTGCTCGCTGGACCGAGATTTTTCGACGCAACGGTTATTCCCTGCTTTTTATAACAGGAGGTCGACTTAAATAAGTACTTTTAAATTCCCTCTGATCAAAAGACTGAGAGACGCCATATCTCCCAGTGATCGAAGAGGACCCCGCTTTGTCTGGCCAACAAAGCGACTGTTGAACCCGGAGGAAGAAACGAAGGAGCTTTTTCCCCGTCCCGCTGCAGCCTGCGGACATCTGCGCTCGTCAAGGCGCGTCCAGAAAGCCACACTCGGAGCGCTCCGGACCAGCCCCGAGGCACCTCAAAGTAACGGGGTCTCCCCTTTTATTTCTGTCTCACCAACAGGGTGTTTAGAAGTGCCTGGGCAGGCGGTAGAACTTTGTAGGTGTTGGTTAATGCTTTTATTCCACGACGAAGTTGGAATTATTTTGCTGAACATTTTCTTTGTATGTGCATACATTTTACAATTGATTTTGCTGTTGATTTGTGATCCATCAAGAACCCCGCCGTGGGTTACCGCTTTATTTCTTTTCATCTTTTTCCCCTGCTTTCCCCCCTCTCTCTTTTCGCGTCTTCTTATCAATTTAATATTTTTGTCCGAGCTCAAGTCGCGGGCTTTGCTTTAAACTCCCAGTTAGCTGCGCCCCTCGAAGCGAGGCATTATCCCATCAGCGTAAGCGTGGTTACGTCATTAGGACCTCCCCTCATACGTCATCGTAGCAGCCATCTTGGGAGGGTGACGTGTATCTGAACTGTAGGTAGCTTAGCTGAACTAGCTTTTATGTAAGACATCAAAGCGTCCAGTGAGATTCCCGAAGCTGTTCTGTCTGTCAATGCTGATACGTGAAATGCCGGTGTTTCGAGGGCGGTGTTAAACAACTTTGAGTTAAGTTAAGATCTGCTAACCGCTCATTTTAATCCATTGTTTATTTTTGTTTTGTTCTTTATTTCCACATATATATTTTGCATGTTTTAGTTTAGTAATGAGTAAGAATTCCAAAGTTGTTTGAATCAGAGAATTACTGTAACAGGGAATTGCTTTTGGCTCAATAAAACCAACGACTGCGGAATAGACATTGTTTTGTGTTCAGTCCAATTCACAGTTACATGGTTATTCAGAAATCAGAGCTAACCTCCTTTGGAGTTAACATCTGATATTAATACAGAGACAATATCATTGGATGGTGATAAGGAATAAGGATTTAAACTCTAATTGCAGTTACATTGGGGTTCTCACAGCCTGCTGGATAAACCTGGTCGGTTAACAGTCCGACCTGATCATTTATTCCAGCATAAATGAGTTCATAACAGCAAATTAACTAATGTATTAGTGGTATAAATACTTACAAGCTTATAGCTAACATCACCACCATTTGAACTATATTTGTTATAGCGGAAATTTGAGTTGAATGATTTATTATTTAAATTATAATACCAAATTATAATTAATAATAATAATAAGCATATTCAACCAGCTTATGGCATAACACCATGCTGAGCTGCTCTGTTCAGTCTGGATGAAGCAACAAAGAGGAACAGCAGCAGCTTCAGGACCACTTGGTCTCTTCTGGCCTGATATAGTGAGAACGCTGTGTGAAAAGGGCTCTGGACACTTAGAGATGCTGATCTCACCTCTGAGCGTGGCTCTGGCTCTCAGCTTCCCCACACAGAGTGGTTTTAGAGGGAGGGACTCCCTCCTCTCTGTCCTCACACTGATCCATGCTGCTGAATTCACATCCACATCAGCTCACACACACTTTCTACCTTCACCTGCAGAGGAAACACAAATCATTCATCTGCACATCAACTCTGATCATCCTTTACATCAGGGGTTCTCAACCTTTTGCAAGCTGGGCCCCCCCAAAGCTGGTTCGTTGCAGTTGGGGCCCCAGTGCCCCCCGCCCAGATCCCCCATCCCCCCGCCCCGCCCCGCTCTACCTTGCATAGATAGATAGATAGATAGATAGATAGATAGATAGATAGATAGCCCTAGGCTATTATTTTTAGGCCCACATTATTATTATTAGCATCATCAGTAGCGGTAGGTAGGCCTATTATCATTTCTAGGCTATTGTTATAATTGGCAGTAGCACCAGACTTCTAATGTGAGCTTGCAGGCATTATTATTATTATTATTACTATTATTATTATTATTATTATTATTATGAGTAGTATATGCCTATCATTATTACAAGGCTATTGCTATATAATTATGAGGTTACATGCTTTATTGTTGTTGTTATTATTATTATCATTATTATTATCATCAGTTGGCCTATTATCATTACTAGTCTAACTCTTGGACTGAACGTATTTTTTGCCAGATGCATTCAAATAGTCACCAGAGTAAAGAAATGTATATTATATGTGAATTATGTGCGCCGTTTGGAAGTAATTTTGATAAAACTTGCTGAATAAGCGAAAGAGCACGAACGTTCTGCATTCAGGTTGTTCTGGAAAGCGACGTCACAAACAGAACTAGTACCGTGCATCAGCCTGCAAATACTACGTCTTTTGCTACCGATTTGTTCAATTTTATTAATAACTCTTACTCTACGTACAAAAAAATAAATTAAAAAAATGTCTGATACATCTTCAAACTCCCCCTCAAGCATCGGCGACTCAGATAAGGAATATATATAGGAAGAAACGGAGTTTAAACAAGGTGAACCTGAGGAGACTATATCTAACGCTGCCCAAGACATAGAGCCCATGCTCCATTGTAAGTACCCCTCACAATCCTCGCTTGTGAAGTGTGAATTGCATAAAACACTTTTGTCACTGCTGGCAATCCAGTCCTTTTGCGTTTCTTTTACGAATGTATCCCATTTCTTTCGGACCTTTTGATCATTCGGCCAAGTATGTAGCGCTACTTTCTGCCCTGCACTAGACCGCGGTGAAGTTGGCTTGACATGGACATTCAAGCTCCGCGGCGTCAGCGGAACACTCTTGATAAACAAAAATCAAATCAGATTTATTGACGGTCCCACCGCGTATGGGAGAAGGGAGCAGCTGAGAGACGCTGGCCGAAATCGGAGTCCTTCAACCGGATCAACCGTGAGCTAGATCCCGCTGACTCCGCGGAGGTTGAATGTCCAATGTCAAGCTAACTTCACCGCGGTCTGCACTACAGCTGCTAACTACGGCAATTTTTTTTAATATACATACATGTACAATGTATGCAAACCCTCTGGCATGAGTCTGTGAAAAGGATTAATAGGACAAAAACACCGAAATAATCCTTAGTGAACAATATTTGTTTAAACCTACCGGGCGGCTCGTCCTCTTTGCTGAAGCGCTGTGTGTCCGCTTTCTGATGTTAAACAAACATGTCTGAACGTCCATCCATCCATTTTCTGACCCGCTTAATCCCTCATGGGGTCGCGGGGGTTGCTGGTGTCTATGTCCCGATATAAAATAATTCTTAGCCGTCCAGTGGGTTCATGGTTCCATGCTCTCTCATGTGTATTGCCTGCCGTGTTTATAAGGCAGCTAAGCTACTAGCTATGTCGCCGTACAAGCCTTGGCCAGCATTTCACAGACTCCCTCCGTCCCTTCAGGCTTTTGCTGTATAAATCTGGCAATATGATACCATCAACCATCAACTTACTCTTAAAATGATCTTGTGATACGTTATCTAAAGAAGAAAAATATGCCGAGAACTCGTCAGCTTCCTTCCAGTCCGGCGCGCATGCGCGAAAAACCCGGATGAAACCCGCTTATCACCTGCATTTGCGCTCACTATCGACAAAACAATCAAATTTGTTCAAAACGTTTTTTTTTAAATCAGTCCAAACACATTTTAATTTTTATTCAGGAGTTATGTATATACAAAACTTTAACTTTTTATGAAAGTAGTTTAGTGATAAAAAAAAAGTGCAAATTTTTTTTTTCCAGTTTTTTTCCACTCCCATCCTGTAGCCTACTCGCGCCCCCCCGGGAGAGTGTCGGCGCCCCCCCGGGGGGGCGCGCCCCACCGGTTGAGAACCACTGCTTTACATCATTAGTGCTGGAAAAAGATCAGCTGCTCCTCCTCTGATTGGCTCTTCTTCTCTGCTTCATATCAGTGTCAGTTGAATGCAGTCAGACAGCAGTGAGAGGCAGAGGAAGCTGCCATCAGCTGCTGTACTTCTACTATCAGTCCACTAGATGGAGCCATGGAGCAACATTTCATCCACTCACACTGATTCACTCTGACTGGTAGCTTCAGTCCATCACATTGACTCGGTTCAACACATGAACTGAGTCAATGTGATGGACTGAGGTAAACGTCATGTCCAGTTGTAGAGAGTGAGTACGTGGACTAACAGGGGACGCTGAACTCCTAAAATAATTAAGGTTCCAAAGTTTTCCTCCTGATAAAGAACGATTGATGTAAAGGAAAATCTGTTTCAGCAAAGTCAAGAAAAGATCACTGAATGCCGAGGAAAAAAGCACCGCAGGTTATCTCCGACCCAATTGTTACCTCACCTGTTCCAGCGAAGAGTGGATCAGCTGAGAGGGAGATGGAAAGCGACGCGGTGCAGGTGAATAAAGCTGAATTAGCTGCCTTGATCCGTGCAATCATAAAGGAAGAAATAAACGAGGCAATGAATAATTTACAACCGCAGTTTGATGAGCTAAAACTCGGACTGAAAGATTGCAAAGAAAAACTTGTCGATGTGGAGTCGGGCTTATCCGGAATGAATGACAGAATGGATGAAGCGGAGCGTGTCTGTAAAGCTCTCGGAAAAGAAAACAAAGATCTGAGAGATAAAATTGAAAAGTTGGAGAGTCACAGCCGAAGATTTAACCTCCGAGTATTTGGCATCGACAAGGATATAGAAAACGGAAAACCTACCGAATTTATGGAGTCCCTTTTCAATGAGGTGTTTAAAGATAAGCTGCCTTATAAACCTGAAGTGGAAGTTGCGCACAGAGTGGGGCCGGTTACAAAACATGGTTCGAGACCGATGATCGTCAGGATGCAGAAGTATACGGCGAAAGAGGCTATTTTACGAATAGCGAAGCAAAAAAGGGTCCTACAATTCAAAGGGATGAATGTCAAGAATTTTCCGGATTTAACCAAGGAAGTGTCAAAGAGAAGAGCGCAATTCAAAGATCTGAGAATGAAACTACATCAAGCAGGAATAAAACATGGTTTGATTTATCCGGCTACACTGATTGTAACATTTAATGGAGATACAAAATACTTTCAAGATCAGAAATCTGGAGACATCTACTACAATCAAGTATTTGGACCAACGCTGTCAAGCAATTAAGTATGCTAATGACTGGACTTTGCATCAGGAATAAGTACATCGAATGCAGGTATGAGGAACTAAACTGGATTGACAACTGTAAGACATGCATCTCGAGGAATTGGGAACTGATATATGGATATAAACTTAAAGACATAATTATCAACTCCAAACAGGGCTGGCGATTGCTATAGGCGAAATAGGCAATTGCCTAGGGTGACAAATGTGTTGGGGGGCGCCCTCTAGCGTCGCCCTTAGGCTTACTTCCCATTAATCATAGAATTAGAAAAAAAAGCGAATTAAACCGGTTATGAAGCGTACATCAGTTTGACTTAACCTTACGTGTATATATATATATATATATATATATATATATATATATATATATATATATATATATACCAAAATATGAACAAATAAATATACCACCGAATTTTTTTATTTTCTTTTTCACATTTAAGAGAAAATCGGAAAAGATTCTGATCACTTTTCAAGCGCCCTCCAACCCGGAAGTCGTGACGTCAGAACGGGAGCGTTCATCTCAACATGGCGGATTACTGCACTACATGTGAGAGCCAAAACGAGAAATCTGAAAGAGAAATTTCGACTTCAACTGAGCGATTCCTACCAGGAGACCATTCTGATGTATCGGAGGAAGAATATTTGTGTCTGGAGCCTCACATGTTCGACCCAGACGTTTCAGATGAAGAGAAGGCAGCGGACGAACAACTGCGAGTCGGACAAGGAGTGGAGATTGGACGTCGGGAGATTAGATGAATGGTAGGACACGTTTTTTTCTTTTAACTACACAGTTCAAATATTTTTTTGTATGTTGACATAATTTTCTTTTAGGCACCATAGATATTTAATGACTAAAATGCCAGTGTTGTGCGAAATTCAGTTCCCCAGTGAAAATCCCCCCCTTTGTCGGGAGTGTGCATTGCAGCCGTTTTCACGGCGCTTGTAATTGATTTTTCGGTAAAACAACGCATATAAATCATATCAAGGTTGTAACATTAGTTTAATCGGCAGCTGTCTACAAAATTATAAAATAAATAAACGAGGTCTTCTTGCGCTGTTTTGTGATATTTTAGACGGCAAGATAATCAGACTTTTGTCACTTTTATTTAGCCGATGTGACACGTGACTTTCTCCACTGGGAGATCAATAAAGTCTATCTTATCTTAAATAAAGAGATGAGGACAAAATGTATCACTAAAATGAATGAGCATTTATTCACAACTAAAAATGAATTTATGCCATGGCCTAGTAAGGCCCAATGATGAGGTGCTACTTATCATAAAGAATCACTTGACAACATTTTAAAAACAGTATCTGTACATTCATATTTAGCCTACCTACATACTAGCATAACAAAAGTCAAAAATAATTTATCAAAAATATACACTGAGTAATATTGAGGCCTAAATATTTCCTGAAATGTAAATAAATGTCCAACTTACCATAAATGCATTAATAGTGAATTTAGCAAATCAGTTATGGTGTGTAATTCATATACAAATAAACAATGAATCAATCTTATTTTTTAGGTGTTCCTGTTCTCACTGCCAATAATGGATTCTGCGAGAGAGTGTATCTTTTACCAGGAAATGGGCTTGGTTGTTGCTAAGATTGAAGAAGCCAGAGAGGAGATGGATGAAGAAATCCCTGACACAGACCATCCTGGCATGGAAGCGGTGTGTCTAAATGCTTGGACATTGCAGGTTGCTTGGTCCCAATACAAGCAACAGTATAAGCATTTAGTCTATAGACAATTTGTGAGATGGTGTTGGGACTATTTAGGCAAAGATACCAGGGCTGTGATACCCTCATGTGCAGTCAGCTGTATAAGGGCCCACTTCCCACCCCCAGGACATGAAGATGACTTTACCTTTAGAGGTCACCTGTTGGCAGTTAAAAAAAATACCCAAGCTGAAAGAATAAAATCTAAAACATGCATGTAAACAAAATTGTTGTGGTTATTATGTAATATAAGCAATTACTAATAAAATTATTTCATGGTCTTTTTGAAAATCGACTGAATGAGAGATTGATGGCATCATCTTTTGTTGGTTTCACAAATGAACTTGTCAGTGATCGAGGCTCTTATGCTGCAACAACCTGCTTAGTTTTTATTTTCTCCAGCTCTGCTAACAGCATCTAAAAAAAAAAGCAGTGGGTAAAATTTCTCATAACTATTTTTTTTTATTGCTGGGGTGCATTTACACACAAGTGAATAAACAGATACAGGAAAGTAAAAGACAACACATGTAGACATAGATACATGAAAATAAAAAGACAAAGAGTGAAGCAACTAGTAAAGCAGTGGTGATTCCTGACAAAGATTATTTCAAAAAGAACATCTAATTATCTCAGTATATATGCAGCAGAATTATGTGCTATGTTATTAGCTTGAGAATGGGTGGAGGATACTAATATAAATAAAATATTTTGTAGTGATTATCTGCATTGAGTATTCAAAATGGATGTACAAATAATCATCAAAATCCAGTTTATTAGTTATACTTTACCTAAGTGTCCTTACAGATGGTTAAAAGTCTTTTTGCACAGTCCTAACTTTGAGTGTGTAATAAATTATTTAAAATAATAAAATAGAAAAGGTTCTGAAACCTATTCTGGTATTACTCAATGCTAAGTTACAGTTTTTTTCTGAATGCTTAAACACAACCCTTTATTCTTATAGCGCAATTTCTAAAACTATTAATACTTATCGCAAATCCACACACTGAGTTCACAAAACTAAAAGAACAAACACTGCTTTGCACTCAATTTGCAATTTTGTACCACACACTTTGCACAACTGTAGGCACAATTCACCGCACAGCACTCTTTTTGGAACTGTAAACAACTCAATGAAGCACTAACAGATGCTGAAAACAGTACTGGTATTTCGCACGGCAAAAGTGTGTGTGTGGGGGGGGGGGCGCAAAACTCAATCTCACCTAGGGCAACCTAAGGGCTAGAACCGGCCCTGACTCCAAAGTATATAGTATTATACATTATATTGATTATTTTAAACTCAAGAATTGAGGAAAATAGTTTACTATATATAAAGATATTGGAAATTAAAATATAGTTATGTTCTTAGTTAAAGACTGTTAATATTTTGCCTAATTTGTAAGTATTATAGTAAGTTTACTAAATATAAAGATATTGGAAATCAAAATATAGTTATGTTCTTAGTTACGGACTGTTAATATTTTGCCTAATTTGTGAGTATTATAGTAAGAAATTCGATGTATGTATAATTAGGCTGAGAACTATGATGGTAATGGAAGTCAAGTGGAGTTCAGCTCACTTATAGCAACCTGACAACTAGAGTGGCAATACAAAGTGGTATGTCTGAATCTATGTGTATGATTGTATATATGTTTTTTAATTTAGTTGTTTTTTGTGAATTGCTTTGCTCCAATATAGAATCTAACAGTATGAATCCTAAAATACATAATCTTCAGTATGTTATTTAAATTACCTAAGAAAGGTCTTAAAATTGCCCATATTAACATATGTAGTCTCAGAAATAAATTAAGTGATTTAACAGACACATTGCAACCAAATAATTTGCATGTATTCTAGTATTGAAGTTATTTGGTTAAAAGTTAGTCTGAAACATCTAAAACTAATACTTATAGGGTGCTGTTACAGGCCTCCAAATGCGAATAGTGAATATTTGGACAAAATATGTGATATGTTAGATCATGTTAGTAGTATGAATATGGAAATTTATTTGATGGGTGATTTTAACATAGACTGGAATTCTTCTGACTGTCCGAGGAAAAGCAAATTAATGAGCACAACAATAGCATGTGGATTATCACAGATAATCAATAAACCGACAAGAATATGTACAAAAAAGGATGGTACTCGATCAGCTTCTTGTATTGACCATATGTTTATAAATAGACTACAAATGTGCTCAAATAGCTTTTCGGTGCCAGTTGGTTTTAGTGACCACAATCTTATTGCAATTGTAAGGAAAACAAAAGTTCCTAAATCGGGTCCAAAAATAATAATGAAAAGGTCATTTAGAAGATTTAATCATTTACAATATGAAAATGATGTAAGAAATACAAACTCGTCAGAGGTAATTCTACAAAAGGATCCAGAGAAGGCCTTTCAGCTTTTTGATCAAACCTTAATGAGAATTGTAGAAAATCATGCACCAATTAAAAAGTTTACTGTTCGAAATGTTAACACCCCATGGTTGGATCAAGAATTAAAAGATCTTATGAAAGAGAGAGAGCTAGCCAAAAAAGCAGCAATTATATCTAAATTTAAATCGGACTGGCAAGTGTATTGTAAACTTAGAAATTTTGTAACTAAGGTAAATGAAAAGAAAAAGAAATTGTACTATATTAAAAACATTCTAGCAATAAAACATGATAGTAATCAATTATGGAATACACTGAATAATATATTAAGAGGAAATAGTAAATCAATTCCAGCTTATTTAGAACATGAAGGTGAATTTTTTACTAGACCAAGTGATATAGCAAATCATCTTAATAATTATTTCATGAACAAAATAAACAAACTAAAAGATACCACACAGCCATACTAGACAGAGTTATCAAATACACTAATAAATAAGATGATGAAAAACAAAACCTGTAGCTTTAAATTCAAGAGTGTAAGTGTTTCTAAAGTGGAATTACTTCTGATGAATTGTAAAAAAAAAAAACACCTGGTGTAGACTACCTTGATCATACGTTGCTTAAACCAATAGTTGCTATTATTGCTCCTTTTATTGCTCATATAATTAATTTGTGTTTCATGCACAATATATGTTTGCAAGAATGGAAAATATGTAAAGTAGTGCCAATCCCTAAAAATAAAAAAATGCCCTTTTCTGGATCAAACAGTAGACCAATAAGTTTATTACCAATTCTTGGTAAAATAATGGAAAGAATTGTTTATGAACAGATTCAATCTTATTTTAAGAATAATGATTTGATTATGACTTTTCAGCATGCATATAGAGAAAAACACTCAACAGCCACTGCCCTGACTCAGATGGTTGATGACTGGTTCAAGGATATGGAGGAGAGAAAAATAATAGATGTTGTAATGCTTGATTTCACTGCAGCATTTGATATCATTGACCACAAATTACTGTTAAACAAACTGGAGTATTATGGTTTTTCACAAACTGCATTATTATGGATGGAAAGTTATTTGTCGGATAGAAGACAACTAGTTTATTTTAATGGCAGTTTTTCAAATGTAAGGGCTGTGGAACATGGTGTGCCTCAAGGAAGTTGTCTTGGGCCGCTCCTGTACACAATCTTTACAAATGATCTTCCATCTGTTTTAGAAAAGGCAAGCATCTCAATGTTTGCAGATGATTCCACCATATATTTAGCAGAAACTAATATTAGTGAGTTAAATACAAAACTACAAAGAGAGCTACAGTTAGTGGTGGACTGGATAAGGAGTAACAAATTGGTTCTCAATGTATCTAAAACTACCTGTTTAGTGGTTGGAACTCCCTTTTACTTTCCAAACCGAAACTTGAACTCACCATAGAGCAAAATTCTGTGGATCAAAAACAAGAGGCTAAACTGTTGGGAGTGATAATTGATAATAGATTGTGTTGGGATAGACATGTTCAGAACTTGTTCACTAAAATGGGTAATAGTTTATCGGTCATTAAAAGGTGTTCAAAATACTTTACACCGCAGGTCGTTACACAAGTACTTGATGCTTTGTTTTTTTCACATCTTGATTATTGCTCAGTGGTTTGGTCAAATACTTCATCAATTAATATAAAAAAACTACAAGTAATTCAGAATAAAGCTGCACGTGTTGCCCTTTCATGTGGGTTTAGATCAAATGTGGACAAAATGCATGATAGTCTTTTATGGTTAAAAGTTAAAAACAGATTGGTGTATTCAGTAATGGTATTTCTATATAATGTTAAAACAAATAAAACGCCTTTCATTTTATATACAAAACTATCCTTTAGTACTGATACACATTATTATCCAACAAGACATGCAGTAGGAGGTAGTTTTATTTTACCTAGAGTTAAAACAAAATCAATTCAACGTTCAGTTAGGTACAGGGCAATGTGTGAATGGAATTCACTCCCAAAGACTATTGTACAACAAAACACTCTCTATGGTTTCAAAACTTCACTTAAGAAATATTACCTTCAAAGAAATTTGGATAGTTAATGTTACTTTTTTTTAAGGAGATATTGTGTAGGGTTCTTGTTAGCTAGTTCTTTGATATAGATCTATCTGGAGTAGCAAAATTTTATGTTAATTATGTTTATTTATTTATGTTACTTTTTAATGATAAAAGGCGTTAAATGTAAATATGTATTACATTTTGTGTAAATGTCTTGTATGTATAGTGTGTAATGTGATGTAATACATTTTATTGTCACGTGGAAGACTGAAGGACCCCAGGAAGAATAGCTTTTAGCTGATGCTGAAGCTAATGGGGATCCTAATAAAACAAACAAACAAACAAACAAACATGAAACCATTTCAGCTGATGGTTTATGCAGCAGAGGATCATCAGAGCTCAAAGCATCAGATTCATTATTACTGGTTAGTTTTAAGAGGACTTTGGAACAGGAACTACAAACAGATGTGATTGTGTAAATGATCAGATATCCGAGTCATCACAACAGCAAAAGCTTAAATCAGAGGGAACCAGAATTATACCGGGCTCAGTTCTTTCTGAAAACCTTTGGACACTAAAGAGTCTTTATCAGTTCTGGTGTCTCACTCTGCAGCTGGAGCACAGCTGGAGAAGCACAGCTGTTTTAAAGTATATGGAGGCCAAGGCATATCCTCGATCAGATGCAAAATGACCCACTGCCTCTGTCCTGGGTCGTTAGAAGTTGTTCCTTGGTGTGAGTGGAGGACTTGGTCACCTGAATGATGATAAATTGCTGATTTAATCTCTCTGGAATGTGTTGAAGGACCGAGCTGTAAACACTGGGGAGCTGGAAGCTCAATCCTCTCTTCTGTTTAGTGATGGCTTTTCTCTTTTGACTAAGATGGATTCTTTCACTCCTTGTTCTCACCATCTGTCCTCCCTGTCCAACATCTGGACATCATTGTTGTCTAAAAACTTCTCTTTGTTGGTGAGGACGGCTGAATCTGGCCCTTAGCTGCTGACCCTCCTGTGCAGCTCTATGCATTTGTGTAGCTGTTGTTTAGTTTCTCTGATGTAGGAGTCTGAGCAGTCATCACTGCATTGGACCACAGACACAACGCCGCTCAGCTGTCTGAACCAGAGAGCTGGTGGAGTTCCCTTCTCTCCACCTCCTCCATGGACATAGGCATGTTCTTTTGGTAAAAGCTGTCTCTGTATCTGAAATATGTGGTTTAGAGGCCGAGGGTCAACAAGTCACTGATCTGGTTTGGTGTTAATTGGTTCTGTCTTTTAGTGAATCATCATGTTCCATCGTGTCCTAACAGGTTCTCTGCCTCTGATGGAGGAATGCAGGTGAAAAGAGAGATGACATCAAAGGAAACAATGGTTTCCCCTGGTTCCAGTCTCAGGTGTTGGACTTTGGGAATAAAGTCTGACTTAGAATGTGCCTATAGGAGGATGGGCCTCCATGTTGGTAAAACCAGCAGCGCAGCAACTGCAGGTTGTTCAGGTGTGAGCCACCAGAATTTACAAAGACTCCTGGATAGATGAAGAAATGTTTTCAGAAAGAACTGAACCAAAGTCTGGTTTCCTCTGATTTAAGCCTGTTTGCTGTTACAGACACATGTTAGATGTCAGCAGCTGGGAGGAGTTTAATAAAGAAGATTAAACTATTTGTTCTCATTTTATCACAATTGAAATCAGACTGAAACTAAATCAAATGTATAATATATATACAGAAATGTTTTGACAACAAACAGAAAAGAAAGGATGATGTTGAAGGAATGCAGTGATTCCAGTTTGACTGGAAAGACTAAAAGGACTTACAGAACAACAGACGACGGTTTAGAACCATGAACTAAAAAAATAAAAAAACAAACAATGAATTATTTTTGAATCTAACACTTAAATAATTTACACCAAGACAGATTATATATTTATTCCTCTAGATTAGTCTTCAAACAGCAGAGATGAAACTTTGTGCTGAAATCAGAAGTGAACATGTTCTCCAGACATCAGAGAGCAGAAACAAAGAGGAAAGTTCCTCAAGACAAAGTTCTGGTAGGAAACAAAGCAAACTTACAGTTTGTTCAGACGCTCCAAAGTGCTGAAGAACAAGATGTGAACCACTGAGACACAGGTGAGCTGCTACCTGGAAGGAGGCGGAGCTTCAGCTGTGATGGAGGCAGGACAGGTAGGTTAGTGGGAGGAGTTCAGATCTGACTGCCTTCTGGTTCTCAGACTCATCTCTGCTGTTCTGCTGAAGAACCTGGTGCTACCTAGAAAGCAGGTGATGTAAAAACTCAGTTTAACTGTCTGCTAACAGTGAATTCAGAGAAACTCTGGTTCTTTTCTCCAGAAAGAGGGACCAGTCTGACTCTGAGGAACAGACTGAGAAGACAAGCTGCTCCCTGCAGGATCTCCATGAGAAACTCTGACGTTCTTCTGCTCAGCCTAGAACATCAGTCTGAATGTGTTCCTCACTATTAAACCACATTCTTTGCTTCACTGTTGGACATTTTTCTGACCCACATGTGATGAGCTATTATCCCCACATGTAGTCACTGTACTGGAATAATGTTAACCTGAATTATTTTAATCTGTGTTATGATTCATAAACACATAATCATGAATAAGTTCCATGTTTCTAGCTTGTTCTTGTTGTCAGATGGACTGAAGGTTCCTCATCAGTGATGCAGAAAACTTCATGTCTACAGAGTGTTGATCAGTCAGAGAAATGATTGAAGTGAAACAGATCTTACCATCATGATGTGAGTTTGTGGAGTTAAAACCAGCGAGGCAGTTCTATTTCTCTGATCTCAGCAATAAAAACACTAATAATAGCAGAACTTTGTTTGCTATTGTTGACAGGCTGACCAACAGCTCACCAATCATCCCTCCTGATGGAGACCAGCACCATCTATCTCCACCTCTGAGAACCTGCTGATGTCTCCTGAGCCTCCACAATCATTACAGCATCTAAATGACTTTAACAAACTGAATTATGTCTTCTTGACAGAAACACATCAGAAGAGAAAATCCACAACTTGCTGCCTGGATTTGTTCCCTCTGAGTTTCTAAAAGCAGTTTTTAGCTGTGATGCCCCTGAAATATTACAGATAGTAAATACTTCCCTCCAGTTAGTTTGTTTTCTAAAGGCTGAAAACTGCAGAGATCAAACCTCTGTTAGAGAAACCAACTCTAGATCCATGGATAATAAGTCCCTACAGGATCAGAACTAATCCACTGGTTCTGGAAAAGATCATTGAAAATGGTTCTGATGAACAAATGTATGACTTTCTGATGAAATGAATCTCTTCAGTGATTTCTAGTCAGGCTTCAGACCACAGCACAGAGACTGCACTGCTAAACGTTTACAATGATGCTCATCTTGACTGGAATGGCTCCAGAACTCCTCTGTTGGTTCTACTGGATCTCAGTTCTGCTGAACACAGTTCATCACAACATGTTGATGATCCAACTAGAACACTGGCTGGATTATCTGGTTCTGGACTAAACTGGTTCACACCATATTTGGCAGACATGGATAACTTTGTGTCATCTGGTAAATAAATATAAATCTGGACCAACAAAAATTAAACGTGGGGTTCCTCAAGGATCCATTTTCAGCCACTATTATTTCTCCTCCATCTGATGCCAACAGGTCAGATTCTAGAGTTCTCCAGCATCTCCTAACATCCATGCTGACTACATGTGACTTGTAATCTCCATGTTGCTGCTGAGCCGGGCTCACTGCACTCACTGAGTCAGTGTGTCCATAATATCAATGAGCGCATCAGTCACAATATGCTACAGCTTCATGCAGACAGAAAACATAATTTTTAGTCCAGAACTGTGAGCATCTAGATCAGTGGTCAGCTAGACTCTATGAAACATGAAGCTTTGACCACATTTCTGTTATTTTAGTCTCTCTGCACTGGCTGCCTGAACATTTTAGCATTCATTTTAAAATGCTTTTATCTGCTTCTAAAGCTCTAAATGGCCTTGCCACACATTAGCTGTCTGAACTAGTACATCCTGCACATCCTCTGTTCCCTCAGGTCACTGATCAGCTGATCCTGAGTCAGCCAAAGATGAAGCTTAAGCTCAGGGTGACTGAGCTTTAGCTGCAGCAGATCTAGAATTATGAAACAACCTTCCCTTGGACATCAGACAGTTCTCCTCCTCCGTTGCTCTCTCTAGCTGCCCTTTTGTCTTCTAATGCTCCAGTTTAGTTCAACTCTGGCTAGATTTCACCGTGTTAACTCCAAACTTGTTGCAGTCCGCCCTCATCATTCTTCCTTCAGCCAAGATGCGGCTGACACTCATGTTTGTGTGGAAGCAGAATAATAATCAAATAATAATCAGAAGCTGCTGCATATGTCTCTATGCTTGCATCCAAAGCCTTGAGTGAAGGCGTATCATGAAGGGGAGAAGTTGCCAGGTTCCATATTTCATAAACTGTTTCTGTTGGGAATCAACTGGATGGCGTAATGCCCAAAGCTTCTGACCACAGATGTGCTTAATGCCACAATTTCTGCCATGCAGTGAGAGGCGTTTTAGTACCAAATGTTTCCCTCCTACATGCACTCTGGACTGGAAACACTGAGAGCTACTTTTTAGGATCTGATTGAATGTGACTTTGTAAAGAGCCTTGAGATGACGTGTTGTGAACTGGCGCTATAGAAATAAAATCTAATTGAAGTGAAAACATTTTAGTGTGGTTATTGTGGAGCATTACCTGATCACTGCTTGTTCCACAGGCTAAAAAACATTCTTTGGGGATTTAACAGGACATGAAGTTTCTTTTTCTTTGTCTCTATGTAACTATAAATGTCATCAAATAGTCGGCTTTTATCACTTCCATGCGTTTCATATTCCACATGACATAAATGTCTTAATGTGGGCGTGGCCAGCAGATTTTGTAGCATCTCCCTAAACAGAGCTTAGACACTGAAACAAGGTTTACCACTTTGCAATATACTCTAGTTGCATATTCTATATATTAGCTCTACATGGCAATATTTAGCCCTAAAATCCCTGCCTGGTCCTACCTGATGCCGTCAGTATTTGTTCACCCAGAGCAACTCTTTCCTTTTCCAGGTTCATTTTGATGTAGAAAAGCTGATGGCTGGAATATTTGGAAAAGCTTTCCTCACTTCCCTTGTGATCTAAAACAGGCAGAATATTAATTTTGTATTATTTGTAATGTTCAATAGTTTGTTTCTGTTGTAGTTCCATATTTCTGCCAGCAGGGAGCGTATTCACAACTACAAGCTCTACGCGCTTCTTCTTTTGTCTTTTTTCTCTTTGCGCTGATGCCGTTACTGCAGTTTAGAGAGAGTTAGAACAGGAGGCGTCAATATAACTAGTTACTAAGTAAATACTGATTAAAACTGTGTTATATCTTGAGTTATTGATCCTAGGAGATTATCTGCACCTGCCAGGAGGGTTTCTGGTTGCGGGACATCACCGTGTTGTTGTGTTTTGTCGAGTGAAAACTGCGGTGAGTAATGATGATTAGCGCTTAGCATAGCATGCTAACTACTGCTGATTCTGGCTGATTGCTCACTGATTTCATGGAGAAAGTATCTTTGTTATATTGTTATGCTTGGAGACGATGTTTAAAACCAGCTGGAGACAGATGAAGGTATATGAGTGAATTCAGGATGTTTTGTGTAAATTATCTGTGTTAATTGAGCTATTGCTGCATGTGATTTGTACTATTACTATATGCCAACTAATGCTATATAGTTAAGCAAGCTGGTTTTATGAGCTAAAACAAGCAACAGTGTGCTTTTGAGTTATTGAGAGACAGTAATTTAATGAATGATTAACAAACATGATTGAAATGTGATTTAAAATAATTCATATACACCATTTTGTGTGTGTGGGCTGTTTAAAAATTAATTATATAGCTCTATGTCATACTTTGTCAATTTGAATGGTTCACGTTCATTGATTTAAGATTAAAAAGAGGATAAATACTGTACAGTTGATTTGGGTAAATGTATAAAAAGAGAAAGACTTTAATGTAAAAGCTGCTGCTCTATGCAGGTTGTTTTTTTTATGTATGAGTCGGTTTTGATCACTGATCTCTATTATACACTGGAGTGCTAATAGCCGCTGTTAGAACGAGTCGCTGTGAAGCCACCAGCCGCCATATTGGTACTCCCTATTTTCCTCCAGTAACTAGGGAATATGTGCGCTACAGCATCGAATAACGAGGATTTTCTCATGTTCAGGGGGGCTTAAAACTTTTAAAATGTCAAATGCCAAATACTTTTATGTTATGTTCTAAAACTATGAAGTACTGAGAAAATCATGTGCTGAAAAATTTCAATTTTATTTATTTAATTATATATATATAACATTTATAAAAATATAAATAACAATACAGAAACACACACACACACACATATATATATATATATATATATATATATATATATATATATATATATATATATATATATATATATATAATATGAATAACATGTAAAGTATTTCAGCACATAATTTCCTAGTAGTTGATAGTGTTAGTACATCCACTGACTGTAGAATTACCTGTGAAACGTTTTCACGCAGCCAGAAAACTGCTTGTTGTTGCAACCAAATCCTGTGGGATTCTGTGAGAGTAGGGAGTAGCAAGATGGCGGCCAGTGACTTCAGTTTTTAGGGCCAATCATCAATCCAGTGTATAATAGAGCTCAGTGAGCACCAAGCAGCTGTGGGCTGATTACTATCTTTCACGTTGTGTTTCAGACGAGATTTGTTCGTAAGTATTGGTTAATTGGGAAAACAATAATTGTCTTTTTGCCTTATGTAACTGAGGCGTAAATGATTGTACGCTAAAGTTATGAAAATGTTTTTATTTTAGCTTGCAGCAGGAGTGACTGATTGTAATGTTTGTTGCTAATCCAAAGCCTGGTATGTTACAGTTTACGATGGCTAAAGCGATGGCAGAGGTCAGAGGTCACTCTTTTATAAACTAAAGAGATAAAGAAGTTTGGTTATTGGAGCGTCGTTATCTGGCTGTCTAGCTGCTGAATAAATAAATAAATCAGGAAAACTCAGGGCGAGGACAGCACAGCTGCTTTAACTGTTTTTTTTCTCCACTCTTGGTCTCTTCAGATTGTAGCCGGGGCTGCTGTCCAGGAAGTAGGGCGCTGTGCGCTGGTTCTCTTGCCCATATATGGAAGAGACGGTGACAGAGCACACCTGGTGGGGGTGAGACAGGTAATGAGGGTCTACATTTAAAAGCAGGTAGATCTCTGAGGAGGATCCATCCTGTTCTGATTCCTGCAGAGGCAGCGCATTTCTAGAGCGACGTCCGGAGCACCGTGGATCGGTTTTACTGCAGAGAAGGTAAAGGCAGTAGATCATCACCTGGCTGCTGGGGACGCTGATCTAGTTTAGATCTCTTTAGTCTGCAGGTTGACCTGCTACTGTTTTAGCTACTGTTCCAGTTATTGGTTTGGCTGCTGTTTTAACTACTGTTTTAGGGTTTTATTCCTAGTTTAGTAAGGCAGGGAGAGTTTTTATTTAGTCCCCTGGCCCGGTTTTAACCCACAGGAGGACCTATGCTGTCCCTGGGTCCTGTGCTGGTTTTATTTAGATTAGTTTAAGGAGACTAGAGGGAGGAGAGATTTTCTGTTGTGTTCACCAGGGTTTGTGGAGTGAGTGTTTTTGTTGGAGGCACTAAGGTGTATTCTGTTTGTTTTCTTTAGTAGTTCTCCCCCAATACAGTCTAATTAATTTAATTGGGTTTTTAATTATTCTCTCAGCTATCAGGATTCCAGACCAGCATAGTTCCTACTTTTAAAGCAATTTCTTTTTGGTGTAATGAAATTGATCTTTGTTCCCTGGAAACGGTAAACTTAATAAATTGTATTTAATCTACATCCGTGCCTCTGTTAGTCTCTACGAAATCTTCTGTGATCTGGTACCAGATGGTTGGAGGCTTAGAAACCGTACCTGAGGTCACAAGAGCATTAATAAATGTCACTACTTTGAAAAATAAAATGTTACTGTGTGTAGTTTAGTGCTAAAAATCACATTCCTTAATGGAACAAATTTAGTTTTAATAAAAGCTCCATTATTAAATGTGTTTATGGGGATTATCTGTATTTATGGGGCTGCAGGTTCTGGTCCTGCTGGGCTCCAAGTCTGAGCTTCTGCTGCAGCCACAGCATCTTCTCCATCCGCATCCTGAGAGTGGAGGACGGCGAGCCGCCACCAGTCCACGCCGTCAGCGCGTGAGTAGCCGGCGCCACCTCAGCGTCTCTGAGCGTCTGCTGTGCTAACGGTGTTAACGTCCCGCAGGTTGTGTCTGTGCCACCTGGCAGGCTCTGAGCGCAGCTCCAGGACCCAGAACAAAGGAGAGGACCTGAAGGAGGCTGGAAACATCAACGCCTCGCTGCTCATTCTGGGCAAATGCATCAAGGCTCTGCAGCACAACCAGCACACCAGGTAGGACCTTCATGGTTCTGGGAACCAGTTCTGGTCCTGGAGCGTCCTGAGTGACCCGCTGTCTGCTGCCTCCAGGCTCCTGCAGCACGTCCCATTAAGGGAGAGCAAGCTGACCCACTACCTGCAGGGCTTCTTCTGCAGCAGCAGCAAGGCCTGCATGGTGGTCAACGTCAGCCAGTGTGCCTCCATGTACGACGAGACCCTCAACGTCCTCAAGTTGTTGAGCCTTAAGTTCTGATATCCAATTAGAACATCAGTTCACTCCCAAACATTTAGCACTGCTGTCTTTGTAAAATGAACTGAGCAGCAATCTAATCACAACGGGGAAGCAGCCATTATGTTTTTGACTCAGACGATTCATCAGCCTACCTTCCCTAAGATCACCGCTGCATGACTGAAGAACTTCCCCTGGAGCCGCAGCACCAGAGCGCTCTGAGGTCTCGGTAGAGCCGCTTGATGTAGTCAGGATCCAGCAGAGTGAACGCTGGACTTGCTTTGGCTTGAACGGACATCAGCCTCCATGAATACCAGGTCATCCATGTTGCTGTTCATTAACACCGTGCTAACTTTTCCACTGTGGAGGCTCACCTTGGTACAATCACATAGCAGAGCCGTCCGCACCAAGTGACGACCCAAGATGGTTTAAAATGTCCTGGTAAGTTCTAAGAGGCCACTTCTTCATGTCATCCTCTCAGTCATGAATAGTTTAAAGCTGCGGCGCTGACCTGCCACTTCCATCGCTCTGCAATTATTGGAAATGTTGCTGCAACAGTTTATCATTTCAGTCAAGCTAATGTTATTTGGCCGAGGGAAGCGCTGAAACGGAAGTGGAGAACAAAAAACACAGAAGTTGGACCCAGAGTTACTTCCTTGTTTAAAAATAAGGTGGATAGAACAGAGAGAAATGTGAAAGGTAGTTTGTTGGCTTTGTTTCAGGTGGAGGTTGTGATCTCCAGGCTCCTCCCCGTCGTTCCTCCTGCTTCCTGCAGCAGGAAGACGCTGCAGAGCAGCAGCAGCTCCCTGACCGGCTGGGAAGCCAGTCTGGAAGACCTTCAGGTGGGAAGGAGTCGCCTTTAGCCGTGTAGCTGCTGACGTCTCAGTCATCCCTGATATCTAAAACATCCGTCCAGCAGGGTGAAGACCAAGACTCCAGTCTGATGGAGGACAGCATGGAGGAGACGGCTGACAAGGTGAAGAAGTCGTCATTAATAAGAGGCTTCACCAGGTCAGTGGTTTTAGCTGCTCCACATTTCTCCTGACATGAATCCACCTGCTGGGTTTCCTGCTGGAGGCGGCGCCACGTTTACCTTCATTCTGACGTCAGAACCGCAGCTTCGTCCCTCCTCCTCTTCATCAGCTGCTGCTGCAGATTTCTGCAGGAAACCAAGCAGCTTGTGGTCGGGTCTGCATGTCCAGGTCCCAGCCTCTGATATCTAGTTTACTTAGTTATAATGATGAGAATAATAATAATAATGAGAACAAATCCTATTTTAAACTCCATCCCAGTTTTCTCTGGCGATTGATTAAATCTCCAAACGCAGCTTTGATGTTTGATTCTGTTGCTGCTCAGTTGGAGAAAACAGGAAGAACGATCGTTTTAGTTTAAAATCAAGTTTGACTGTCAAAATAATTTCTTGTTTAAAGGAAGCGGTCCGATAAAAGCCCGTCTCTAGTTCCTAGGCTGGGCTTTTCCTGCTGGACCCGATGGATGGAAAGAGTTTTTGGACCTGACCTTGAACCTTGACCTTTGGCCTCAGACTGACCTGATGAGACCGTCAGAGAGCAGTTCTGATTGGCTGTCAGTGAAGCTCTGTAAACATATTGACTTGATCTACTTTAGTCCTCTTTCTATTAAATACTGACGTAAATCTATCTGCAGCCAGTTGAGTTTCATCTTTTTCTGCTGGATTTGATCCACCAGACAAACTGTTTCTGTCTCCTGATTTATGGACTGATAGAAAGAAGCTATTTAGTGCCTGACATCACAGCATTGTGAAATTACACAATGTGTTTCTTAGGTAGAACTTTTGCTTACTAACCAGAAGCTTCTAGTAACTCTGGTTGACATTGACAAATGTCACAATGCTCCTGTTTTTGTTAAAATTCACCTGTAAAAAAAACAGTTAGAATGTAACAATTGTCATTTCTGACTTAAAAGGACAAAAATACCCATGGACAACTTGTACTAAATTACATAAATAATTACACTTGTAAAATATATATATTGAAATTAAACATATCTTAAATAATGACACCAACAGATATTTTAGAAATTCAAATCCATACTTGAGTCTTTCTCTAATGTCTTGCTAATAGATGCATATTTCCTTTAATGTCGACCATGCAGACGAATCACCATGGAATAGTTTCACCAGTGAACTTTACCCATCATCACCTGTGGGTGGAGCTAATGAGGTTCTTAAATTTATCTTTAGAACGCTGTCCACACCTAGTTTCTGTCACCAACCAGTACCTCAATAACTTCTTTGGATCAATGGTCAGTGAATCACAGAGCCGGTCCAGCTTTGTCCACCGGTCCAGAAAACCACCTTCAGAGTCCCTCAGCAGCTTTTCTCCCACAGTCTGACCTGATGGGTCCCAAACGGTCCTCCAGATCCAGAACCATGTTAGCGATCCTGATGACTAACAGGACGAGGCGCTGCTGGACGTCCACCTGCTGGAGGATCTCTGCAGCAGAGCGCAGGCCGTCGTCCTGAGGCGTCGTGATCAGGAACAGAGGATGAATGCAGGAGAGACGAGCGGAACCACAGGATGAGGAAGAACAGATGTGAGGAAGATGAGGGAGAGGAAGGGTGGCGGTGAAAGTGGGCCTCATCCATGTGGGAGCTCAGGAAGTCTTTGAGAACGGCGGTGAAGCAGGAAGCGCTGATGTGTGGTGTGAATGATGGAGAGGCGGCCATGATGCAGTTTTAGCATCACTTCCCTCACATCTGGGCCCTTTGTGCCGTCTGAGCTGCTCTGCCTTCCTCTTCACCATCTGCATCCATTACTGACCTCCTCCAGACTAAACGCTGAGGTCCATGAACCACCCAGACGGGTCAGCAGGGTCTCACTCGTCCAGCCGGGTCCGCTTTCAGCCGTTTAAAGGTTTTAGTTCAGGTTTCATGTCGTCTCTCTGGGTTTTAAAGTCCGTTACAGGATGCTGAGTTACAGAAGCGCCTAATTCCCACAAATGGAATAAACTAATTGATCTTAACCCCAGTTTAACTTTGCTGCAGCAACACGGTTCACAGATTGTCTGAAATCGTCAGTAAAGAGAAGATGAAGCTCAGCTTTGGTTCCTAAATCTGCATCTGAAGGAAGAGTTGGGGACCAAAGTGCACTTTGGACCATTTACAGCACCGAGACGGTAGAAAGCTAAAAACAGAGCCGGTGTCAGCTGCTGAGCACGGTGGAGGACGGGTCATGGTTGGGCCTGTTTAGCTGCCTCAGGACCCGGGTCACTGAGCAGAACCAGATCTGAGTCCGTCTGTCTGAAGCTCGGTCCAGAATCACGTTGGTGAAGCCAGACGTTTATTTCAGGGGTGGGTCGGTTTTATTAGAAGGTCCGTTTACTAATGAAGGAAAATGTTCTGTTCCTGTAACCTGGTACCTAAACACTGCAACAAGGAACAAAAAGTAAAATGAGTTTATTTCTCCTTGATCTGAGCAGCTAAATAATCTGATCTGCAGATGGAATCAGAATTTTAACCCCTAAACTAAGATATTCAGATTTACTGCAGTAGAAATAAGACGATGGAGATGAGTTGGATTCTAAGTTCTGCTGAACTTGGACGGGTCCAGTGGTTGTCTGGGCTTCTGTTGTCTTTCTGGTACCAGTCTGCTGGTTCTCCTCTGATATGGAGACAGTTTGATTCACAAACTCTAATCAGAAGTTTGTTTCTCAGTGCCTGAATATTCTGGGTCGGTTCTGTTCTGTTGGTTCTACTGCGGCGCTGACCCGCTGTTCCTAGTACAGCTTTGTTGTTCTGGCTAAAAGCAGCATCAGAGAAACTCCCTGCTTTTCCAGATTGGAACCTGCAGCTGTTTAAGTTGGTTCTGATGGTTCACCTGGACCCAAACCTGGAACCCTGCAGCTTTAGGGACCGGTTCTGGTTCCATTAGGTCCAGTCATACTAGAAAACAGGAAACGGGTCACACATAAACACCAGCATAGATGGTAAAGCTCCATCTCCACATTTGGACCCAACCGTGTCCTGTGAACCCGTTCATCTGGAGCGACCCTGAGATGGAAGCGGGCCTCGCCTTTATCTGGGCCGGCAGTCAGAATCCATCTGTTCCTCAGAACCTCTGGTTCTGAAGTCCATTCTCACTTTTATGGTTTCATTTCCTTCCAGACCGTCAGGGTCAGGCCGGGTTTATCTGGACCTCTGGGTGCGTTTGGAGCGGTTCTGGTACCAGGACGGCCTTGGTGGCCTCTCAGCCTGGAGGAACCAAACAGTTCTGGTTCTGGTCGGAGAAAAACATGCAGCCGGTGCTGAGAGGTGCTCCACGGTGGCATTATGATCCAGTTATTTCTGACATGTTTCAACAAGCCGGGTCAGACGGGCCTGCAGAACATCAGCAACATGTCAGAGTTCCTGCCTCTCCACCGGTTCCCTGCATGAAACAGAGACTCCTCCATCCATCCAGACTGCTCAGCTCTGCAGGGAACCGGACCCAGAGGGTGCGATCTGGACCGGGTCAGACCGCGGCGTGTTTGTCTGATGGAGCCATCACAGCTAAATGCTTTAGTGATCAAACACCTAATGAGGCCCGGCTTCAGGAGACGATGTGTGATTGGGTTATTGATGTCGTGTCAGCGGGTACCAAATGTTCTGATCCGCTCCAACAGGCCCGTAGGAGCTGCTTTAATTCATCAGAGGGTTGAGAATCCGCTGCTGGCAGCTCGCTGCTACAGGAAACACTGAGATGCATAAAAAGGGTCTGAATGCAGCGTTTAGCAGCGAGCAGGACCGGCCCGGTTCGGTCCAGATACACACCGGGGATGGAGGCCCAGACGATTCGGACCTGGACCTGCAGCAGATGGTGGCAGTCAGGACGGTGACTGAAGGTTTTAAATGATTTACTGCAGACGTGATGAATGTTTTCCACGTAAAACGTTCAGGACTGAGGTTCCTTCAGGAGAACCGTTGGTCCGGACCGTCTAATGGTCCAGGAGTCAGAACCCGGTTTTTCTCCTGATAAACCATTATTGTCATGATTTTCATTCAGACTGCAGGTATTTCCTCAGAAAAAGCCTTGTCAGCAGCTTTAATCTGACTGCAGTTTCCTGTCAGCAGTAATCAGCACTAAATGGACTTCTCCTCAGGGCCCGTCAGGTTCTGATGGGTCCGAGCTGCAGGTTGATGAATTCAGCCAAACTGGATCTGCTTCAGCATTTAGAGCAGGGGTCATCATGCCTCATAACCAACACTATGATGTCATACATTTTAATTTGACACAGATCTCACATTACAATAATCAGTCTCTGCTTTGCCCACCCCCTCACGACTCTTTATTAGAAAAAAACTTAACTTGCTTTTAAAGATAAACACTTTTTAATTAGAAGTTTTGCATAAATTTAAACATTATTTAAGGTAATCTTGGTTGCTGTCTGGCAGATGTTTTTGGGATGGAGTAAAATGAGTCCATAGATCCACAGGAGGCTTTTTAACATGTTTCTGCTATGACTTGCTTCTATAATGTTGCTTCACATCCCTCTCCACTCCGTGTAAAAATAAAAAATAACTTTATAAAAGCTCTCTGAGAACCGTCTTTCTCTGGCCTCACCCAATTAGATCCTGTTCTCCAGTTCATGTTTTAGCTGCAGTTTATTTTTTACATTTTTTTTACGCAATTTCCTTAATAATCTGTTTGTATCTTCTTATGATTCCGGGTCCGTTTCCTGTGGCTTCACCAAGGCCCGTCTTCCCGGTCCAGGAATATGGTCACAAAGGAAGAAACAATTATCAGAGACCAGACACTTCTACATTTATTTGATTTTGGAATTCCAAAAAGAGAGACAACACTTACAAACTTTTACCATCAACTTCATGTAGCCTATTACCCCCAAAAAGCGTCTTCTGTGTGGTCATAAGCTGTTGTCTCATCGTCCAACCCCAAACATGTCCTTTTAACAACACCTCAAGGACTCCCAAAAGGGTTGGATTAACAACCCTGCAGACATTCAATCTCCAGCAGCTTCCATTTTTAAAGGACTGGAAGAGGAAAAAGTTTCCAAGGAATCATTTAGAAGAGTTTCACAAAGAAACAGATTGAATCCATGAATGTGAAAACGTGTTCCTGAGTGAAAGAGACAGACATGAACAGACTAAACTATCTGTTCAACAGGGAGAGGCTTTCTCTGACAGGAGGAGACTCTTTAGACTCAATCAGCAAAAAAACACTGAGGAACCTGAACCGAAACAGAACCCAAAGCCAGGATGCAGAGGTTCTGTGAATGTGGTGTTGAAGGTGTGGAGGTGGATCAGTGAGTCAGAGGAGACTCTGTAGAAGGACAGAATACCAGCAGGACAGTCCACATACACTGCTGCTCTGTTAGAGACGGAGAAGGAGGAGAAAGATGTTTCTATGTTATTGTGACGGACAGAGTAACCATGACGATCAGAGCAGCTCAGACTCCAGGACTGATCATTATCTCCAAACCAACAGTCTCTAATGTCTCCTCTCCTCCTGATTCTTCTGTAACTCACTGATATATAAACCTCTCCTCTCCACTCGACCTCCCAATAACAGCGACCACTCAGGCCAGTTCTACACAGCAGCTGAGGCCAGTAATCAAATCTGTCTGGATGATCAGGATATGACTGAAGCTCCTCCACTAGTGTCACCTTCCTGTTGTCTTCAGACAGTTTGAGGTTTCTGTTCACTGTGTTTGTGTCGATTGTGAGTTGACAGGAATCTGATGGAGAGAACAAAGACAATCCAGCTGCAGTTATTGATCATTTATTGACACTTTGATGATGACTTCTGAATGAGTGATGGACAGTTTGAAGATGGTTGAATGTGAGCTGCTTTGTTGTCATGAATCAAATAAAAACACACTTACACTTCCTCAGACCTGGTGTCAACCATCGGACTCCAGCAGGCTCCACCCTGAAAGGAGGAGGGGGGTCAGACCATCAGTCTCTTTCAGCAGCAAACATGGACATTACATGTCTCTCAGACACACATTGTCCTCCACTGAGAAAGGACCAGTCCAACATTTGGACACGTCCACTTGTTGTAAAAATCCAGAGAAAGAAAGAAGAGCTGAGAGCAGACAGACATTTGGGCTCTGATGATGATGATGATGATGATGATGATGATGATGAAACATTGCAACCTGCAGTGGATGTGGTGAGGACAGTTGGTGGCGCTGTAGCACAACTCATTTGTCCAAACAGAGGAAAAGCTCCAACAGAGAGGAGAAAGGAAATCCCTCAGTAACAACCTGAAGAAACAGCCTGAAGCCTAAAAGGACATCAGGAAACTAAGTCAACATTTCTGGAAGCTCCACCGTATTTAATAATCAGCATTAAAATGCAATAAATCTAAACACTGACACCAACTCTGGATCCCTGTTCCATCCACACTCCCACACACAGATGGAGGAATGAAAGACTAAAGAGCCCTGTGGAAATCTGCTGTGGCCACACTGGAAGATCCAGAAATACAAACATTAAAAAGGAGAAGCTGCATCACGTTCAACAAAGAGTTCAACAAGAATCAAAGATCTGATCTCTGAGCTCAGACTCACAAACCAGGGAGAGGCTTCCATCATCACAGACCTCTGACAAACACCTCCAACCTTTCAGCTCTTCTTCTACCAATCAGCACCACCAGGTGGCGCTGCTCACATTTACAATGAGACCAAGAAGAAGATGCAGCTTCCTGAATCCAGCAGCTGCAGTAATGGCTTGTGAAAGTGTCCAAGGAGCCTCTGGAACAAGGCCCCCAGCAGATAAAACAGTCCAGAGAGTCTTTGTTTGCATCTTTCCACACAGATTTCCAACCTGCTTTGAGAGGGAAATGAAGTCCCGTTCTACTGATGATGACACGCTATGATATCACAGATCAGGAGCTGCTGGACTTCTACATTTCCAGCATGGAGGACATAGAAGATCTCAGCTCTGATGAGGAGCTTGCCTGCCTTCAAACTGATTCAGGCTCAGAGAAATATTTCCAGATGAAGTCAGACTAAAATGTTGGATTGTTACGCTGCTGCAAGCCGACAGGCCAAGAAGAAAGCTTCAAGTTCTTCTCCTGTTCAGCTCTACGTTCCTGTCAGAGACTTCAGCTCCTCATAAGGAGAACAACTAAAGCCTGGAACAGACTGTCACAAACATCCTGACATCTCCTCCCTGAACAAAGGTCTGCAGCATCAAGGTGACTCTTAGCTTCATCTATGGAAAGATCTTCTCTAAAGGAGGCGGAGCCTGGATTGGAGGTCCAAGTAGGAGCTTCCAGGAACAAACCTTGGTAACCTCTGGAGGAGCACATGTCTCTGAGATTACTGATTACTTTAATCAGTGGATTAATTGATAGAAGACATGATGACTAAAATTTCTGATAGCTGCAGCTCCATTTTCTAGAGATCTGCTGGAACATCAGTTAGAAGTGAAGAATTTCATCATATCAGATCCAATCCGTTCATCTTCCATAGAAACAACTGCATTATTGAGCTGAACTGGTTCTGAAGGTCTGGATGGTAAAAACCTCCATTGTTTTATGTCTCATTAGTTTTCAGAAAGAGTTGAATTGATGCTGCATGAATTAAATCCATCATGACTTAGATCATGAATGATGGAGATACGCTCTGGCTTTATATTGAGCAGAGCTCAGGTACCGTACCCCTGCACATCCTGCCGGTTCTAGACTATCAGTTTAAGGAGACAACAGAAGGGACAAGCAGAAAACTTCAACTCTGGACCAAGATCCAGAAAACGTTGGAACATCAACCTCCATCTCTCCCTGTCATCTACTGGATACATGAAGTCCTTTGCTCCAATATACATTTATTTTTGCCTGTTTTTTCCCTGCCATTCACTATATGCACGCGCGAAAGCAACATTTTTTGACGCGTGTTACCGTCAAATAAACATGCAAGCATATCGAGTTATTTTTATTTATTTTTTTTGGGACTGTTGGCGAGGCCGTAGCGTGAGTTTGGCCGCCTTGCCAAGATAGCGCTGCGGGAAACATTGAGATTGTTCTGAAGAGGACTGGGAGACAATCTGCACTGAAGCTCATCTGACTACAAATTCAGACGCATGGAGGGAGTTTAAGTGGAGAATAATGATGAGGTTCTTCAGAATTCCAAGAATTACAGCAAAGGTGGACCCAAATAACCCAGTTTATGCTGGAGAACCTGCAGAACCCACATAGCAGATCACAGCCATGTGTTCTGGTTCTGACCCAAGCTGGATGTGTTCTGGTTGTAGCCCTTTAATCCTCACAAATTAAGCGAGTGAGCTCTGGGTTCTATCAATCTCTTCAATGTTTCCTTTAAAGTATTATCTGGGATCTATGCACGTTATCAGGTTTTAGCTCTAAACACTGAACTCTGGGATATTGAGGCACAGACTAAATCACCACTTGACACAAGGTAGAAAGCAGGGCTGTCCAACCTACGGCCCGCTGGCCAACTGTGGCCCTTGGTCAAATTTGTATTGGCCCGCTGCAAATTCTGAAAATATAACTAAATATGGTCGCACAAGAAACTTAAACTCAACTATGCTGCACTTCTCAGTTTTCTCACTAGATGGAGCCACAGAAACTAAATTAAGACAAGAAATTTAATCCCTTTTCTCTGTTCCAGAATTTCCGAGGGTCCCTACATTTTCTGAGGCTTTGAAGAAATTCCCACGTTCTTTGTTTGTTTATTTAATAAACTTAATTAAACCTCCTCTCCTGTGGAAAAAAAACTCAGCTCCAACAGTCACAGCTCTGACTCCAGTACTAGGCCACCTGGTTTATAAGTTTTGTTCTTATTAATTCTGCATTATTTTTACTACATGTGCTGTGTTTCTGTGCCTCAAAGCTCTTACTGCTCCTCTCACCTCCCTGCCCTCAGACCCAGGTGCTTTTATCAGCGGCCAGCCTTCAAAACGTGAATCACTACGTTTAATGTTCTTCCACTTGTACCAAAATGCCCCAATTAAAGCCAATAGGAGAGTCAGTAGCTGTGTTTCATGCTATTTTGTTTTTAACGACACAGAACCAGTGGTGCTTCAATGGAATGCTGCCTTGCGCTTTAATTCAGGTGCGCATAATTATGTTAAATGTAATTTAGGTGCGCATTTTTAAGGGTGATTTTAAGGAACTTGTAACATCAGGGGCTTCAGCTCAGACCCATTAATCCTCCTCTTCCCTCTAAAGGAGCCCTTTACACTATTTATTTATGCATTTTTCCCTCTGTTTATTCCTCGTGCGCAGCGCACCAATCGGGGTAAAATCTGCCCACCTCACCGCCTCAAACTGATATCATTAGTATAAGTTATGCTGATACCAGACGTTACCAAAAAAGTGTTTTTTTTATACCGTCACTTAGGAACCAGAAAGATGCAGAGCTTGAAAAGCTGCAGCTTTACTCATCAACTCTGGGGTTGTGATGCATAAGAAGTGCTATATTTTCTGTAGGATTCCCCATTTAAGACTATTAATGGGCTAAAAGCGAAGCAGAAAGTCATTATTCCGTCCGCCTCGACAACTAACAACATGCGCTCAGAGAACAACTTCAAACTGAGCCTTCAGCTTGGTAATTACGCACCAGAGCGCCCTGAGGAAAACAATAGAGATTTGTCTGGTTAGCGCAGAGACTCAAATGAGAAACCTGTCACTGTGAAAGATGATGATGGTTATAAACTTTAACAGTCTAGAAGTTAATGGATCATCAGCAGCTGGATCAGCGTTAAGACGCAGAGTGAACCCCTGAGTGCTTTAAGTGTTCCAGCTGAGGGGAAAATGTCAGACCATACAGGCTTGATGAAACTCAGCATGATTCACCAATGAGGTTATAGATCTACATTGATA
The DNA here is from genome assembly GCF_011125445.2 of Fundulus heteroclitus. Classification (NCBI taxonomy): domain Eukaryota; kingdom Metazoa; phylum Chordata; class Actinopteri; order Cyprinodontiformes; family Fundulidae; genus Fundulus; species Fundulus heteroclitus. The sequence goes on from NW_023396811.1 coordinate 55,517, forward strand.
AACAAACCCATAGATTAATGTGTAACAGTGTAATAATACGGTTAATAAAATAAAACTATTTTATTCAGTATTATTTGAACAGTTGTGGGGTTTTTCTGTTTTAACCCACTAACTGAACAATAATGTGTTAACACTACTCTTTTTAACAAAATACTTGTTTACTTCCATGCCTGGTAGGATAAAAATGAGACTGAGCTTACTGGACCGGCTATTCCAGGGTCCAGTAAACTCCGCCCCCAGATCCCAAAAATTAACATAATCTCTCTCTTAACTTTTGATAAAAGTTGAGAGGTCTGCCCATCACAAATTCCTTGTCTCCAACATTGCCAGAGATGCTCTGAGCGCTCAGAGTTCTAGCTGGGTCCAATCTCTCGTTGTCCAGTTCGGTAACGATTGTCACTACCCGATCCGTACCGGTAGCACGACCCATTCCATCAGCTCATTTGCACATGCACGAACAGAATAACTTCCATGTAGGCAAAATTTCTTTTTTCTTTTTTATTCTTGTCTTATTTCAGTGGGGGGGGGGGGGGGGGGGGGGGTTCCGTCCGTCGGTTTTCTAATGCTTATCCAGGGTCGGGTCGCGGGGGTAGCAGCTTCAGTAGGGAGGCCCAGACGTCCTTTTCCAAAGCCACTTGGGCCAGCTCCTCCAGGGGAATCCCAAGGTGTTCCCAGGCCAGCCGAGAGACATAGTCCCTCCAGCGTGTCCTGGGTCTTCCCCTGGGCCTCCTCCCGGTGGGACGTGCCCGGAACACCTCACCAGGAAGGCGTCCAGGAGGCATCCTAACCAGATGCCTGAGCCACCTCAACTGGCTCCTTTCGACGTGGAGGCGCAGCGGCTTTACTCTGTGTCCTCCCCGGATGACTGAGCTCCTCACCCCATCTCTAAGGGAGAGCCCAAACACACTACGGAGAAAATTTATTTCGGCCGCTTGTATCCGGGATCTCGTTCTTTCGGTCAGGACACAAAGCTCGTGACCGTAGATGAGGGTAGGAACGTAGATTGACCAGTAAATCGAGAGCTTCGCCTTTTGGCTCAGCTCTCTCTTCACCACAATGGATTGGTACAGTGTCCGCTTCACAGCAGACACCGCACCAATCCGCCTGTCGATCTCCCGCTCCATCTTCCCCTCATTCGTGAACAAGACCCCAAGATACTTGAACTTCTCCACTAGGGGCAGCACATCCTCCCCAACCCAGAGAAGGCACTCTACCCTTTTCCGGTTCAAGACCATAGTCTCGGATTTGGAGGCACTGATTCTCATCCCAGCCGCTTCACACTCGGCTGCGAACAGCTCCAGTGAGAGCTGTAGATCACGCCCTGATGAAGCCAATAGGACCACGTCATCCGCAAATAGCAGAGACGCAATCCTTAGGCCACCAAAACGGATCCCCTCAACACCTTGGCTGCGCCTAGAAATTCTGTCGATAAAAGTTATGAACAGAATCGGTTACAAAGGGCAACCTTGGCGGAGTCCAACTCTCACCGGAAACGAGTCCGACTTACTGCCGGCAATGCGGACCAGACTGACACCGGTCGTACAGAGACCTGACAGCCCTTATTAAAGGGTCCGGTACTCCATACTCCCGAAGTACCCCCCACAGGTTCCCTCGGGGGACACGGTCGAATGCCTTCTCCAGATCCACAAAGCACATGTAGACTGATTGGGCAAACTCCCATGCCCCCTCCAGAATCCTGCTGAGGGTGTAGAGCTGATCCAGTGTTCCACGGCCAGGACAAAAACCACACTGCTCTTCCTGAATCCGAGATACGACCATGTGACCGACCCTCCTTTCCAGAACCCCCAAATAGACCTTACCAGGGAGGCTTAAGAGTGTGATTCCTCTATAGTTGGAACACACCCTCCGGTCCCCCTTTTTAAATAGGGGGGCCACCACCCCAGTCTGCCAATCCAGGGGAACTGCCCCCGATGTCCACGCAATGCTGCAGAGCCGCGTTAACCAACGCAGCCCCACAACATCCAGAGCCTTAAGGTACTCAGGGTGAATCTCATCCACCCCCGGGGCCTTGCCACCAAGGAGCGTTTTAAAGACCTCGGCAACCTCAGCACCAGAGATGGGAGAACCTGACCCAGAGTCCTCAGGCTCTTCTTCCGCAATGGAAGATGTGTTGGTGGGATTAAGGAGGTCTTCGAAGTATTCCGCCCACCGACGCACGACCTTCCTAGTCGAGGTCAGCAGCACACCACCCCCACTATAAACAGTGTTGGTACTGCACTGCTTCCCCCTTTTGAGAAGCCGGATATTGGACCAGAATCGCTTCGAAGCCTTACGGAAGTCTTTCTCCATGGCCTCTCGGAAGTCTTCCCACGCCTGAGTTTTTGCCTCGGCGACCAGCCTAGCCCTCTGCCGCTTCGACTGCCGGTACACATCAGCTGCTTCCGGAGTCCCACAGGCCAATAAAGCCTGGTAGGACTCCTTCAGCTTGGGCTGAACCAAGGCCAATAAAACCCTTTCGGGCTTGCCCAAACCAGATCTGGGAACAAATGAAAACTGTTTTATCTTCTTCCAGTCTTGTGCTTAAATCACTGATAATGTGGAGATCAAGCAAACAAGGCAACTAAACATCAGAATCACCAAATGAAGGGAAAAAGTTAGCTTAGTTAGGCTTTTTTGCTGTCAGCTAAAATGAGCTGACAGAAAAGATCCAGAACAATAAACCTACTTTAATTATTCTGACTGGACAATAAACAAAACTCAGCAGTATTAAAGACACACAATGTCAAGAAATACCACATAGACTGCTTCCAAAACTCAGCTTGTAAAGATCCTCACTGCTTCCAGAAACATTATTTTTACATCTTCTCTAACATGACTCAAAAACAACCCCTGATGGTGAGCCTGGAAACTGCACCACAGTCCTGCCTTTAGAACATCACTCGTCTATAGCAGCTATTTTAATTTACAGATCCTACAGATTATGAGTAGTGATCTTTGTATTTTTAAGTCTTTCTGCTCCAGTCTTGCAAAAAGTCAGCCCACAGCTGTCCACTATTTATGGGGGAACAGACTGTTGTGGAAAATGTTAATGGTGTATGTAACTCTAATCAAATCTGATCTGGTTGCACCTGCATAACTTTCCCGTGTGAAAGAAGCTCACATGCTTACAGATTTACTGTGTTTCCACATCCAAGCATGCAGAGAGGAGTTGAGTTAGATAGGACCTGGATCGTACCAGTGGCTGCACTCCTCTAAAGATTACTCCCACTTTCTTTGTTAATCCAGAATGCATAAAAGTTTAGTGTGTTCTTTTTCTCTTGACTCTGTTTCCTGACTGCATTAATTCAATTCTATCAAATTGTATTTATATAGCGGCAATTCATGAAACATGTCATCTCAAGGTATTTCCAAAATCAAATTCCATCAGATTATACAGATTGGTAAAAAAAATCCTATCTAAGGGAACCCAGCAGGTAGCATCAAGTCTTGACAAGCAGCATTCACCCCTCCTGAAAGAGCGTAGAGCCACAGGGAGAGTTGTCTGCATTGTTGATGGCTTTGCAACAATCCCTCATACTGAGCATGCATATTTATTTATTTATTTATTCCGGAGGTGAAAAAACGAAACTCTGCAAACCTGTTTAATATGCGATGTCTTGGTCAAAAATAACACCAAGATTTTTTTACTTTATTAGCAGGGGCTCAGTTAATGCCATCCAGATTAGGTGATTGATTAAGAAGTTTATTTTTTTAGGACTCTGGTCCAAAGATTACAACTTCTGTCTTGTCAGAATTTAAATGCAGAAAATTTAAAGTCATCCAGCTTTTGATGTCATCAAGATATGACTGCAGTCAAAGTAATTGATTGGATTCATTAGGATTTATGGATAAATATAGCTGAGTGTCATCAGCATAACAGTGGAAATTAATCCTATGCTGTCTGATAATTTGCAAATTTAGGAGACATTAGGGGACAGAGACATTCAAACACTTTTCACCTTTGAATTAAATAACACACAAAGACAAAGATGCATCTTTTCTTTTCTCTTGATTAAAAATAATGATTTATGATCTGGGGTCATAAATCAGTCCAAACTTTGTCAGAAAGTACCTCTATGTCTTTATTCCTCCATACCTGAGAGCTTTCAGTCTCCAGTGTGGATCCTTCAGCCCAGCCGACAGCAGCTTCACTCCCGAGTCTCCTGGATGATTGTAGCTCAGGTCCAATTCTTTCAGATGGGAGGGGTTTGACCTCAGAGCAGATACCAGAGGGGCACAGCCTTCCTCTGAGACCAGACAGCCTGACAAGCTGCAGACACACAATTCAACACATTATGTTAACATTAGAAAGTAGTGCTCAAGAAACTGTAAACTAGAAATCAAACTGTATTTTGTTCTGTAGGTAGTAAAAAGTAACATCCGACACGTTTAAACAGATGAATCTTTACTGGGTTGGAAACTCTGCAAACTGACACAACCTCTGCAGACTAGACCTAAAATACCAAAGATAAACTGGTGGTCCCAGTAGAACCATTGTTCTCGTGTTTAGATCACTTTAATTTCATTGATGGAGTCAACAATTGAAGCTGAGATAAAGAATAAAGCAGTGGTTTGGATCAGTGGCATTAACAGCTTATGGTGAGCACATATTTCACACTTGCAGAATCAGCAGAATGTCTTTGAGAAATCTCCCATCCGAGGTCAGCTCCAGTCTTTCAGTTTTCTCTCTTTCTTCGAATGTTTATTAAACTTTTTCCCATATTTTCCCCACCTACTGCATCTCATTCTCTTGCTGTCTCATCACTAGTTTCCCTGTCACTCTGGGCTTTGGCCTGCGTGTGTTTGGGATGTCCTGAGTCAGCTCTGGTGGGTGTGATGACCAGGAAACTGGGACATCAAAAAGACAAACCATCTACAACTCATGTTCTGCTTTATTGTGGAAAACTGATAATTAAAGGGTTTCACTCTGAAAGAAAGTCAAGCCCAAACAAGCAACTTTGCCATTAAAAACACTGGGTTATGGGAGTAGCTTTTTACCTGTTGCCATCAGACTGTTGAACTCTAAACTGGACTCTACACCACACTTGCATCATTATTTTTAAACTACCAACGTTGCAACGTTGCAACTTTTTATAATCCATTTAAATAGTACACAACTGAAAATTTTTATTTTGCACTGAACTATACTTTTCATATTAATGCCTTTTTGCACCATTATTTCTGCACCATAAACATGGAAGAACATTATTCTGCACACTCTAGATGAATATTATAACAGAAACAGAATGTTTATTATTGTCATTGTACATCATGGTCCAGACATGTACAATGAGATTAAAGCCAGCTCCAACCAGTGCAATAATATCAAAATGTCAGATAATCAAATGTATATATAATATACAGTAGTGTTATGTACATTGCAGATATAATATATTTTACTGTATAGATTGGTAAATATTTGTAAATATTTCAGGAAAGAAACTGTAAATATTGTACAGTGTCAAAATTGCATCATGATTAATGTTAATAAACTTATATTTCCATCATGTTTTTAGCAGGTAATGGACAGAAATCTGGTTTCCACAGGATGGAGAACTAAGTACCTGAGAGTTTGCAGTTTGCAGTTTGGACTCTCCAGTCCAGCAGTGAGAAGCTTCACTCCTGAATCCTGCAGGTTGTTGTTCCTCAGGTCCAATTCTCTGAGACTGGAGGACTGGGAGCTGAGAACTGAGGACAGAGCTTCACAGCTTCTCTCTGACAGGTTACAGCCACTCAGTCTGAGGAGACAGGGAGAAAAGTCTGCTATTAAACAATTAATCAGAAATATTATTGATTTCTTTACAGTCAACAAAGTTCTCCTTGGAAAGATTGATGGATCTGTCTGATTTTACATATCTTTATGTTGCCTTTTGTTGTGAACTGGTTATTTATAAATACCTTTATGTGTAATTTAGGATGCTAGTGAGGAGGCTCAGAGAAACTGTGTGAATAAAAACAACAACTTGCTTTTCAAGCACTTGCTGCCAAATGTTCTAAAATAACAGAAATGTTTGTGGCAGGGCCGTCAACAGCTGCCATGGCTGATGATGATGATGGTGACATCAGGTCTCTCAGTGGCAGCAACATGTAGCAGAACCTGCGCTAAGCTGGACTGCTTTCAGAACACATCATAATGATAATAAACTCCTAAAAAAGGATAAAACCTAATGTAACTGAAGTTTGTCTTTAATATTCATGGCTTGATATTATTTTTGCCTTATTTTCAGCTCGTCTATTCCGGGTCTCTAATTTTTTATTGATGATGAGGTTCATGGATAGTTTAAATTAACATGTGCTGTCTTTCCAGAGAGAGAAGGAGCTGTGTCTGCAGGCAGTGAACATTTTAGTTTCATCCTTTGTTTTGACCGCAGGTACGAGTTGGGCTAAAAAAACCTTTTATATTGTTGTTAATATTATATAGTTAAGAAATGTGGCAATGTTGAAAAATTACAGCTATTAGAAACCATTTAATATAATGTAATTTAATTTTAAGATGGATTCTGAGTATTCATCAGATCAATGGCTTTTGGGGACCAAAACTTCGCTTCTGCTGCCCCAAACCATCAGGAACTCAGAATCATTACAGAACTAGAAATCCCTCTTATTTAAACTTGCTGTTCTGTAGTATGATTTTCATCTATTCCTGTGTTTTTAGATTTGTTTTGTAAAGCATCTCTGAGTGTCCAAAAAGCACTGTATAAGTTTAATGTATTATTATCATTATTAATTTAATCGCGATTAATCGCATAATTTCGATAGTTAACTCGAGATTAATCGCAAATTAATTGCATATTTAATCCTTTTATTTCTAAAAGTGTAATAGCCTGTTTGGGCATTTTAATATGCAATTTTGTAATAAATGACATCAATAAAAAGCCTGCTTCTACAAAAAATATTTTTATTTTGTTATTTTTCAAGCACTTTTCAGTATTGGAATGAAAACAGCCTAGTGCCATAAAATGTTAAACCCTGGCCTATAATGGCCAAATCACTAATCATGACACCCTGATGTTTACAAAATGTGGAAACTAAAGTGTAAATAAATACCTGTTTTAATGCTGATATATTTTTCGCCTCTTAAACAAAGATAGACATGGTATTACGCATATACATATAAATTAATAAAAATGTTACATTTCAACAAAGTCATAAGTTTTGTTGTTAATTTTTTTTCACTCTCTCCCTCACACTCATCTAATTCTGAGCTTTCATACCAACAATAAGAACTTCTTTCAAAATTTTTGCTTGCTGTTTATATCCATATTCCAATCAGTGCACTAATCTGGTTTCCACAGGATGGAGAACTTTGTACCTGATAGTTTCCAGTTTGCAGTTTGGACTCTCCAGTCCAGCAGAGAGAAGCTTCACTCCTGAATCCTGCAGGTTGTTGTTCCTCAGGTCCAGTTCTCTGAGACTGGAGGACTGGGAGCTGAGAACTGAGGACAGAGCTTCACAGCTTCTCTCTGAGAGGTTACAGCCATTTAGTCTGAGGAGACAGGGAGAAAAATCTGCTATTAAACAATTCATCAGAAATATTGTTGATTTCTTTACAGTCACCGATGTTCTCCTTGAAAAGATCCTTTAGCTATCAGGGTCCTCTCCTGTGGAACCAACTCCCAGTTTTGGTCCGTGAGGCAGACACCCTGTCTACTTTTAAGACTAATCTTAACTGTCTGTGGTATAGCATGCTGTGATGTAAGTATGCACACTGAAAAGCCTGGTCATAAAAACTGCAGTAACAATAAAAAACTCACTGAGTCAGAACAACAACAATAATAATAATAATTATTATTATTATTATTATCACAACATATGACTATGTGAAACTACAGTCAGTGAACTATATTAAAAAAGTTCTCCACACAAGGTTTAAGTTCTCTTAAGAACCTTTATTCATAAATTTAGTAACCAGTACATTCCACACTCCGCTAGCTTAGCTCAGCACAAATATATTGGTGAGACATTTTTTTTTTCATATACTTCACACAAAATACTTTCAAAACATATTCAAGTTCTTTCTGAGCAAAGTAATTCTCACAAATATTAATGTTTTCCAAGGCGGAATCGTGTAGAACACATTTAACTTCAATGTGAACAGTTTTTTTAGCTTACTTGATGGAACATTGTTTTTTCTTGGAGAAAATACATCAAAGATAACTTTAGGATAAGAGCACTCACTATGTCACGTAATTCATTTACAAATCTGACGAAGGTAGGATGTTTCACTCTGATTAAATATCAAACTCAAAACCATTTTAACTGTTTTTAGCATTGATTTACTTGGACCAGTTTTAAAGTTTTAACTTGTATATTATCTTAATTGTGTAATTTATTCACGCCATGAATTTAATGGCATCTTTTAACAAAAGGCAGGACAATTATTATTATTATTATTATTATTATTATTATTATTATTATTATTATTATTATTATTATTATTATTATTATTATTATATCCATTAAAACTGAAAACCATAAATGTTACAATTGTGACACATTTTCTTGATATGCGGGTCATGAATATATTTCATTCTTCAAACTGGTCACAGAAAAAAAAACCTTTGAGAATCACTCATTGTTTAAATATGTGTGTAAATATTTCACATTCTAAGACATAAACTGTAAATATTGTACAGTGTCAACATTTCGGGTTTTTTGAATGGTTAATAATATCAAAAATAGATTTCCATAAACCTTTTAACAGGTAATAGACATAAATCTGGTTTCAACAGGATGGAGAACTTTGTACCTGAGAGTTTCCAGTCTGCAGTTTGGACTCTCCAGTCCAGCAGAGAGAAGCTTCACTCCTGAATCCTTCAGGTTGTTGTTCCTCAGGTCCAGTTCTCTGAGACTGGAGGACTGGGAGCTGAGAACTGAGGACAGAGCTTCACAGCTTCTCTCTGAGAGGTTACAGCCACTCAGTCTGAGGAGACAGGGAGAAAAATCTGCTATTAAACAATTCATCAGAAATATTGTTGATTTCTTTACAGTCACCAATGTTCTCCTTGAAACGATTGATGGATCTGTCTGATTTTACATGTCTTTATGTTGCCTTTTGTTGTGAACTGGTTCAATATAAATAAACTAACTTTACATGTAATTTAGGATGCTGGAGAAAAAGTGAGGAGGATCAGAGAAACTGAATTAAAACAACAACTTGCTTTTCAAGTACTTGCTGCCAAATGTTCAAAAATAACAGAAATGTTTGTGGCAGGGCCGTCAACAGCTGCCTCGGATGATGATGACGGTGGCGGTGACATCAGGTCTCTCAGTGGCAGCAACATGTAGCAGAACCTGTACTAAGCTGGGCTGCTTTCAGAACACAAGGCTGTGTAATGAACATCTTAAAGCAACCCAAGCACTTGGTAAATCTGAGAAAATTATACAATGTCAATACAGTAATCTTAGCTAATGTTCTAAGGCCAAGTTAGTCTGCAATGTAAATGTTAGTGATGGGTCCTGCAACGCTGATGCGTCAACCATTATTTTATAATGTGTTTAAATTCTGCATAATCTTCAGAGCGACTGCTTCAATGCATTAAAACAGAAAACACTAAAAGTTACATATCTGACACATTTTGTTGTCGGAGGTCCTGGGAATGTTTAATTCTTTAATGGGGCACAAAAAACCTTTGAGAATCACTCCTATACGGTGAATCTGTGCCTGGTTTCTATTCATAGGGAATAAAGGTCAGACAAAGGTCAACAATCTATCATTGAACTAACATTCCCATCATGTTTTATCAGGTAACGGACAGAAATCTGGTTTCAACAGGATGGAAAACTTTGTACCTGAGAGTTTCCAGTCTGCAGTTTGGACTCTCCAGTCCAGCAGAGAGAAGCTTCACCCCTGAATCCTGGAGGGGCTTGTTATTCAGGTCCAGTTCTTTGAGCCGGGAGGACACATCCAGATCTTCTGCTGATGACACTAAGATGAAGATCAGAGCTGACCACTGAGCAGGAGACAGTTTATCTGTGGAGAGACTTCCTGAACGCAGAGACTGTTGGATCTCCTCCACTAGAGAACAATCATTCAGTTCATTCAGACAGTGGAACAGATTGATGCGTTTCTCTGCAGACACATTCTCACTGATCTGCTCCTTGATGTAATGAACTGTTTCCTGATTGGTCTGTGAGCTACTTCCTGTCTGTGTCAGCAGACCTTGTAGGAGTCTCTGATTGGTCTGCAGTGAAAGTCCCAGGAGGAACCGGAGGAACAAGTCCAGGTGTCCATTTGGACTCTGTAAGGCCTGATCAACAGCTGTCTGGTGAAGAGACTTTGGTTTAGGGTCCTGAGAAACTGAGGACTTCTTAGATGTTTGTGTTTCTCCGATCAGGTTGACACCAGAGGTGATGAATGTCCGATGAACATGAAGAGCAGCCAGAAACTCCTGAAGACTCAGATGGACGAAGCAGAACACCTTGTCCTGGTACAGCCCTCCTCTCTCCTCTCTAAAGATCTGTGTGAACACTCCTGAGTACACTGAGGCTGCTCTGATATCGATGCCACACTCTATCAGGTCTGATTCATAGAAGATCAGGTTTCCTTTCTGCAGCTGATCAAAAGCCAGTTTTCCCAGAGACTCAATCATCTTCCTGCTCTCTGGACTCCAGTGTGGATCTGTTTCAACTCCTCCATCATACTTGACCTTCTTCACTTTGGTCTGAACCACCAGGAAGTGGATGTACATCTCAGTCAGGGTGCTGGGCAGCTCTCCTCCCTCTCTGGTCTCCAACACGTCCTCCAGAACCGTAGCAGTGATCCAGCAGAAGACTGGGATGTGGCACATGATGTGGAGGCTTCTTGATGTCTTCATGTGGGAGATGATCCTCCTGGCCTGCTCCTCATCTCTGAATCTCTTCCTGAAGTACTCCTCCTTCTGTGGGTCAGTGAACCCTCTGACCTCTGTCACCATGCCAACACACTCAGGAGGGATCTGATTGGCTGCTGCAGGTCGTGTGGTTATCCAGAGGCGAGCAGAGGGAAGCAGTTTCCCCCTGATGAGGTTTGTCAGCAGAACATCCACTGAGGTGGACTTTGTAGCATCAGTCAGGTTCTCCTGGTTCTGGAAGTCCAGAGGAAGTCGACTCTCATCCAGACCATCAAAGATGAACAGAACCTGGAAGTGTTCAAAGCTGCAGATTTCTTTGGTTTCAGTAAAGAAGTGATGAACAAGGTCCACCAAGCTGAACTTTTTCTCTTTCAGCACATTCAGCTCTCTGAAGGTGAATGGAAATATGAAGTGGATGTTCTGGTGGGCTTTGTCTTCAGCCCAGTCCAGAGTGAACTTCTGGGTTAAGACTGTTTTCCCAATGCCAGCCACTCCCTTTGTCATCACTGTTCTGATTGGTTGATCTCTTCCAGGTGGGACTTTAAAGATGTCTTCTTGTCTGATGGTTGTTTCTGGTCTGTGTGGTTTCCTGGATGCTGTTTCAATCTGTCTGACCTCATGTTCCTCATTGACCTCTCCAGTCCCTCCCTCTGTGATGTAGAGCTCTGTGTAGATCTGGTTCAGAAGGGTTGGACTTCCTGCTTTAGCGATCCCCTCAAACACACACTGGAACTTCTCCTTCAGACCAGATTTAAGTTGATGTTGACAAACTGCAGCAAGATGTTCTAAATGAACACAAAAAGTGAAATCAGGAAGGAAACCAAATGATCTTCTGAAGATGATGTAAATAAATGTGATTCCATCTCTTCAGACATCAGTAAATGTGTGATTTATCCATAAGGTTAAATCTTTGTAGAAATCCTCTTACTGCTCTGCAGATGGTCAGCCAGCTCCTCCTGCTTCATCCTCCTCAGGAAGTTCAGAGTGATCTTCATCAGTCCCTCTCTGCTGCTCCTCCTCTGCTCTTCATCCTCATCTTCCAACACCTCCTCATCATCTCTCTGACTCTCTGAGCAGTCTGGGTCACCTGGACTCAGAACCTTCTGGATCTTCTTCAGCTCCATCTTCACAAAAGTGACAATGTTGTCCTCCAGCAGCTGGAACAGAATAATATATGAAGGACACATCAGACTGAGATCATGGATCCAAACATCAGAACCATGTTGGACAGACTGACGGTCCACTGGTCCACAAAGTCCAGCATGGAGACGACTGAATAGAACCAATGGAAAAGTAGTTGTTGTACATGTACAGACCATAAATATGGAGTCCAGCTGGGTTTGATGCTGCCGGGCAGACGGACCTCTGGGAACCTCTGAGTTCTGCTGGTCCACTCTGTGGAGGAACCAGAACAATCAGGAAGGAAGGAAATATTCATCCAGCAGTTTTCACAGATGAAATCACCAAGAGCTTCACAGTAAAAGTCCTTAAAACAGAAAAACTGAGCATCAAATAAACACAATACAAATAAGTTAAAAAGAGAAAGATGAAAAAAGGATGAAGACCAGAACCACCCAGTAGACATTTTAAAAATCTGTCCACACTGTCAGCAGATTTGATGCTGGTGGGGACAGTGACCCAGAGCTTGCAGACAGTAGAGGTGGAGGTTCTGTCCACACAGGTCTTCAGGTCCATACTAGGGGTGGTGATTGGCTAAAATATCACAACATGATTCCTTGCAGTGAAATCAGGATTTTATTAGATTCCCAAAGTAACAATAAAGCTGTTGAAGAAAAATCTAAAGGAGCATTTAGACCAGAGCATTTCTGGACCCATTTTAATGAGTTGCTGCAGTTCTGCTAACTTGTCTGAAGCTCAACTGAAATGTAATAAATCCATTGAGATATTTAAGAGCTGAAGAACAGCTGCAGCTCTAAACTCCTGTGAGGGAACAACACCAAGTCTCTGGTTCTAATCCCAGTGATTGTTCCAGCTCCAGCTGAGAAGAGCTGAAACTCTTCAGTCACTAAAACTGAGGAAGACTTTCAGATACGATGACAAAACGGTTCAGAAAAAAAGAAAGAAAGTCCAGTTGGTTCCATGTTGGATTTGATTCAATCACTATGAATATGGGAGTGTCATACTGCTGGTCTGGGTGCAGGTCTGGTCTCTCTCTCCTCTGCAGGGTGGGACGGGCAGGTGTTTCGCATCTCGGCTAATTAGGTGCCTACTTAAGGAGCTGAGACCAGGAGGAGGGAGTCAGTGGTGGATGTTGAGAGATCCGATTCGGTGGCCATAAGTCAGCATCTACATGTTAACCTGGCTTGGGTTTTTTTTTGGTGAGGTGGTAGGCTGGGCTGTGAATGGTTGGAGAGATGTCAGAGGGAAATGACGTGTCAGAAAGTGATCTCGCGGAAATGGATGAGGGTAGTGATGGCGGGGAAAATGAAGGAGTATGGTTCACTCAAAAAGTTAAACACAAACGCAAAAAATTAAGACAACAAACAGAATTGTCTGTTTCTGAGGCTGAAGGAGAAACAGTTTTGTTGACAGAATTTAAAATTGTCTTGAAAACGGTCAAAGAGGGTGTGTCCTTTGGTAAGTGGAATCCCATCAAACTTACTAAAGAAATCAACTCGCTGGTTGGAAAAGTGAGATATGTTAAAGTGTTGAGGGATGGATCTTTGCTGATAATTTGTAATGATGTTGGACAAAAAGAAAGGGCACTGAATATTAAAAAAAGTCTTAGGTGAGAATGTGAGGGAAAGAATAACAGGAAATATGTGTGCAGCGTTATTTCAGGTATTTATCCTGATGTGCCAATTGATGATATTAAATTTAATTTATCAAGAGGGAAAGTAAAGTTCAAACGGTTGAAAAGAAACAAAAATGGAGAAAGGAGCGATAGTTCATGCTAAAGCTTGAAGAGAAAACTTTACCAGATAAAGTGTTTGTGGGATATTTGAGTTATGATGTTCGACCATTTATTCCTCCACCACTACGGCGTTTTAAATGTCAAAGATTTGGACATGTTGCGGCCGTTTGCAAGGGGAAACAGAAGTGTGAAAGATGTGCTGGGGATCATGAGTATGGGAAATTTGAGAAAAGAGCTCCTTTGAGATGTAATTGTGGTGGTGGATATAGTTCAGGTTTCAGGGGATGTGTAGCTAGTAAAAGAGCTGTGAAAATACAGAAAGTTAAAATAACTGCTGGAATTACTTATGCAGAAGCGATTAAAAAAGTGCCTGTTCTACCAATGATGCAGCCAAAGAAAGTGACAGGGGTAGAAGAAGGAAGTTCTAATTGTCTGGAATGCAACAAGATTAAAGATGACACTCTATTCATGAAGAAAGAGGATTTTGTTTTATTCATGGTGGAGGTTATAAATTGCACTGCTCAAACACAAAGGAAAACGGAAAAAATTCAAATAATTGTGAAGGCAGCCCAAAAGTATCTTGATTTTAAGAATGCTAGCTGGGAATTAATTAAGGAAAAACTGAACGAAACGCAATCCTCTCTTCCTCAATCATGCAGTGGTGGCCCTTCTTCATGTTAGTTATATTCCAGTGGAATGCAAAAAGCCTTATTAGTAATGGTCTAGAGCTTAAGAAATACATTTCTGATTTGATATTCAAGCCCCATTTGATTTGCATTCAAGAAACTTCGTTGAAGCCCCAATTAGATTTTGTAATCCATGGATATACAGCTATTAGGAATGATAGAAAGGAAAGACAAGGTGGGGGGTGGCAACTTTTGTACAAAGTGGTATAAGATATAAAGTGGAATCAATAGTGCAGAATTATGAATCAATAGTTGTTAAGATCTGGATAGGAAATGATCAGATTTCGGTGATTAATCTATATAATTGTAGCAAGAAGTTGACCATTCATAATCTTAGTTAAGTTAATTAGTAAGTTAATGAAAAGCATGAAGGAAAGACTGTATGGTGTGGTGATTTCAATTCACGTAATATTTTATGGGGAAGTCTAAATACAGATGCAAATGGATTGATCATTGAAGAGTTTCTTGACGTTCACTGGTTTGTGTTAATGATGGTTGTCCTACTAGATATGATTGTAATAGGAATTCAGAAAGTGTTTTAGATGTAACATTTGTGTCAAATGGAATAGCTGGAATTACATCTTAGGAGATGATGAGTGATTCTCCTATGGGTAGTGATCATTTTCCTATTCTAATATGAGTTGGTTCTAAAGTAGATAAAGAAGAGGAAGTACTGATTCCAAGATGGAGATTAAGTAGGGCTAATTGGGAATTATTTCAATATTTAGTTGATAACAAGTGGGATAAACTAGATGAAAACTTGTTTGATGATGTGGAGTTAAGTAAATCAAAGATTGTGTCTGTTATTGTTAATGCAGCTGAAATCGCAATTTCTAAGACAGGGGGAAGAGGAAATAAAAAGTCTGGTCCATGGTGGAATGAGCAATGTAGTATTGCTATCAGGGGAAGAAACAAAGCTTTTAAATTAGTAAGGAGATGCCATACTTTTGAGGCATTAATTCAGTATAAGAAAGCCCAAGGTATAGTTAGGAAGACATGTTGGAGACAGTATTGTAATTCTATTGGAAGGAGACCAATGTGTATAAGTTGTTTTGTTTTCCCTTTGTCGGGTCATTCTGTGTTCACCCTCTGCGTCCTCCTGTGTTCTCCCCGTGCTGTTGCTGCCTGCGATCTTGTAAGTTTAGCTTCATTAAAATATCTTGTCATGACTTTGTTTCTGTTACCTGGTCCATTGACTCATTTCACCTGTTGTTACTCCGCCCTGTTCTCATTACTGCTCACCTGTTTCACCTGTCTTCTACAGTATATAGTCACCCTCCAGACAAGACAGCATTGCCAGTTTATTTCGTCCTTGTGATTGATCTATTCCAGCATTTCCGTATACTTGTTACCTGTTCCTGACCAGATCTGTTTTTGACCTCCGAGTTTGCCTGTTCCTTCCTGATCCGTTTGCCTGTTTCTAGATTCCCGCCCGACTTGATATCCTGCTCTATCTCTGTTAACCCGTGTACCGATCTTTGGACTGTGACCCGACTTCGCTGTGGATTATCCCTTGGTACCTCATCGGCTTTCTGACCTCCTGTTACCGACCACTGACCACGTTCCAGACATCGGCTACTGCTCTACCCTTTTGGATTTTCCTGCCCTTGATTGTCTACCTGGTTTTGACCTTGGCCCGTCCCCCGACCACCGCTTCACCTGGACTGGATATAAGACCAGGTTAGTGGCCCGTACGTTCGTGTTAAATCACATCCTGACCGACGGGGTCACTAACCTGTTGTCTCCGTCCGCAGAGATCACCGGCGCCGTCCTAGCAGTTATTTTTTTAATAAACTGTTTGTCTGTCTTGAATACTGGGTCCCTCTGTTCTGAGCCTTGACATATCTTTGTTTAACCCCATGCGCCTGCCTCTGCCTCGTTGCCGCCTAGGTCCTCGCCTCCTCTAACCTGACAGTAATGACCCGACCAAGAGAAGGCCAGGCAACAGGGCTGGAAATAATAATAGAGGTAGTCATATCTCGACTTATAATTGGACACACTGGACTTAATATATCAATATTCAGAATAGGGAAACATGAAACAGGCACTTGTAATTACTGTAATCATATGGAAACAGTGGAACATGTGTTATTTGAATGTAATATGTATTCAGAGGATCATCAGCACTTATAGGCAGTACTAAATAGTGAGAAAATAGGATTTTCGATGATTAATCTTTTAGGAAATAAATCAAATTTAGTTAGAATTCAATTAATTAGATTTTTAAAAAACACTGGGTTATTTAATCATATTTAGAGTGTGTATGTGTGTGTATGGATGTTAATTTGAGCATTCTAGCATACCATTGAGGTATGTATTATTAATTTCCCTCTGGGATCATTGAAGACCACACTCCAGTCTGGTAGGTGGCGGTAAATGGACCTTGAGTTGGTTGCCATCCGCCAATAAATAACAAAAGAAGAAGAAGGCAGCCAGTTAAACATGATGCAGCCTACCTCGAATCCTCCACCTGTAGTCCAATCTCCTGTTGATCCTGCACCACTGTCGGTTCCCCGCGTCGGGGTGTCCGCTCCCACTCCTGAGCCCTTCTCGGGTGAGTTAAGTAGATCCAGGTTTTTTTGTTGCAGTGCTCTTTGGTTTCCTGTCGTTCCCCTCAGTCATTTTCTGACGATGCAGGGAAGATTTCTTATATTGTTGGTCTCCTTCGGGATAGAGCCCTGAGTTGGGCGGAATCTTTTATTGATGAGACCAGTATACTTAGAATTAATTACGCCGACTTCCTCACCCAGTTCAAAAGAACGTTCTCTTCCTTGTTAAGTGAGGCGGAAGCGGCGAAGAGACTGTGGGCTTTGAAACAGGGAAGTCGATCCGTGGCCGATTACACGGTCAATTTCCGAACCCTGTTTGCTCTTAAAGCGGCGTTTCTAAACGGTCTTTCTGAGAGACTAAAAAAACGAACTCGCCAGTCGAGACAAGGCCCAAAATTTAATTGAACTAGCAGTAAGGGTAGATGATCACCAAATTAGCCCCCGAGGAGAGGGAGAGGCGTATGAGGGCTAAAGCCGGGCGTACACTGTACGAGTTTTTCAGTCGTGGTACTTATATACATCTCAAACTGTGCGACGGAACCGCGGGGTTTAAAAAGTTCACCGCTCACGATCTGTGCGGCACAACGCTCGGACGAGACCGGACTGCTCACACTGTACGTCGTGTCCCCTCTGGGACCGCTCGCTGTGGTGGCAGAGGCAGGCGAGCGATGGTGGGTGAACAGGGAACCAGAGCAGGGGTTCGAGCCCAGCTCTGGCGAGGCCCGCAGGAGGCACCGGGCGTCGGGGGAACGGAGGGAAGAAAGAGGAGAGACGAGACGCATCGGCGGCTGCGCGGCACGGCAGGTCGCCTGCCCCCCCCCCCCCCCAGCAAGCGGAGGAGTGCCGAAACAGGCGGCCAGCACGTTGCGGACCGCGGAGGAGTGCCGAAACAGGCGGCCAGCGCGTTGTGCGGACCGCGGAGGAGTGCCGAAACAGGCGGCCAGCGCGTTGCGCGGACCGGACGGCTCGCCCTCCCCAACACCGGCCGCTTCAGGGACGCCCGCTTCCCTCCCTCCGCTGGCGGGGACGGAGAGGAGGGGAGGGCGCCCCCTCGTAGCTCTGCTTGAACAGCAGGATGCGCTCACGAAAACCTCACGACAGCCGACTGAATTTTAAACATGTTTGATTTTCACGATCGTCCAATTCCTGATCGGGAGGTAGTCGTGAGAAGCCAGTCCCCCCTCCTCCCCCCCTCTACGATCAAGCTGAAATTCGGCCCGATTCAAAAAATGCTCGCACGACTGAAGAATCGGCCCGAAAAGGGGAAAAACTCGTACAGTGTACGCCCGGCTTAAACAGTGCCTATGCTGTGGCGCCTTTGGGCACTTCCGGTTAGACAGCCATATTCGCCCAAAAGACCCCGCCCGCCAGTAGTCCAGGGGATACTGGCAGGCACCTGTTCAGAAAACCCCGCTCCTCAGTTAACATTACCATCTGTGATTTGTTTCCAAGACATTCAACCAAGGTAACTGCCCTTGTTAATTCTGGTTCTGAGCAGAGCCTGATTGACCCAGTCTTAGTTAACAAATTGCACATCCCTGTTTGTTTATTACCTTCCCCTATCTCTGTTGCTGCCCTGGATGGCAGCCCTTTAGCCACTATTACTCACCGGACAGTTCCCTGTAAATTTATTGTTTCCGGCAATTACCATG
This sequence comes from Fundulus heteroclitus, assembly GCF_011125445.2. Classification (NCBI taxonomy): domain Eukaryota; kingdom Metazoa; phylum Chordata; class Actinopteri; order Cyprinodontiformes; family Fundulidae; genus Fundulus; species Fundulus heteroclitus. The sequence goes on from NW_023396811.1 coordinate 74,111, forward strand.
AGAACATTTCTTTCTTTATTTTTCCCACTAGACATTCACCCATAGTTTTAGGTTATCCTTGGCTGGCTGCTCATAATCCTCACATTAATTGGAAGGAGTCTCGAGTTGAGACGTGGAGTCCCAGTTGCTGGGCTTCATGTCTCCACTCAGCTCTGCCTTGTTCCCCTGTTGATCCTGTCTCTTCTGAGGTTCCTCCTGACATGTCCCTTGTTCCATCCGAGTATCTAGACCTTCAGATTGTTTTTAGCAAAGATTTAGCTTTGAGCCTCCTGCCTCATCGTCCCTAGGATTGCTCCATTGATCTCCTTCCTGGAGCTCCTCTGCTGTCAGCCCATCTTTATAAGATTTCCCAGTCTGAACTAGGCGCTATGGAAAAATACATTGCAGAATCGCTAAAAGCGGGCATAATTCTCCCTTTGTCCTCCCCTGTTGGGGCAGGGTTTTTCTTTGTTGCCAAGAAAGATAAGTCCCTGCGTCCCTGTATAGATTATCGAGGTCTCAATCAGATAACAGTCAAAAACAAATATTCTTTACCCCTGTTGGCTTCGGCTTTCGAGACTGTTAGGGGCGCCACTGTCTTCACCAAACTAGACCTTCGCAATGCCTACCATCTGGTCCGTATCCGTGAGGGAGACGAGTGGAAGACAGCTTTTAAGACCCCACTCAGCCATTTTGAGTACCTGGTCATGCCATTCGGCCTTACCAGTGCACTCGTGGTTTTCCAAGCTCTTATAAATGACGTTCTCAGGGACTTCATCAACCACTTCATTTTTGTTTACCTTGATGACATTCTTATTTTCTCTAAAGAACCCAGTCAACACCAACTGCACGTTCGTCAGGTCCTCCAATGGCTCTTCGAGAACCGCCTGTTTGTCAAGGTTGAGAAGTGCGAGTTCCACCGCAAGTCCATCAGTTTTCTTGGCTACATCTTCGACGGTGGACAGGTGAAGACCGACCCGGCCAAGATCAAAGCAGCGGAGGACTGGCCTACACCCAAGTCCCGGAAGGATCTCAAAGGCTTCCTGGGGTTCACAATTTTTTACCGTGTGTTTAGTAAAAACTTCAGCATTATTGCCTCACCCCTTTCAGCTCTCACCTCCACCAAGCAAACTTTTACCTGGATCAAGCCTTTTAACTCCTCAAGGAGAGATTCACTCAGGCTCCTATTCTCACCTATCCCAACCCGACGGCCCAGTTCACTCTGGAGGTCTGATATATTAAAGAATTATTTTTGCTCTTTAACAATGTATTATGGGAAAACCTGCTCAGTTATATAACTTGTTTCACTCATATTATGGGAAGAACTGGTACTTGTTTTTAAGTGCACATAAAACTAAGAGCAACATATATGCTCATGCTCTGAGTTTTGCCTGTTATTATGTTTTGTATAACTTGTTTTTAACTTGGGGTGGGGATTTCTGACAATGTGTTGTGGGAAAGCTGTATTCCTTATTTTGCTTATATTTGCTGGTCTGCTTTCGCAATGTTATTTTGCTTCACACACTGCTGAGAAGTGGCCATTCTCGCTCCACACCTGGTCCTGTGTTTATAAGTATATAAAGAGGAGACTGCCCCCAATCCGGTGAGTCTCTGCCGTGGGTTTGTGGACGCCCTGCCACGTGTGTGTTTTCTGTAAACCTGGTCTGAGGGCTCCCAGTTCCATGTCAATGGTAAGAGCTGATTCTGAGAATCTGTTGAACATCACGCCTGTTTGAAAGCTTGTCGGCTTTAATGCTTGCTACTTTGTGTGTGTGAAGTACTTGCTGTTTTGTGTTACTGTATTCTGTGGGGAACAATAAATGTGCATCATTATTATTATTCCAACAGCAAAAGTGTTTGAGTCCTCATTTGTGTGTCGCCGATCTCTTCCGGACCTGAATATAACTTTGATAAAACAAGGTTGATGCCTCGGATTCCGGAGCTGGGGCCATTCTGTCACAAATGTCTTCCTCTGATGGGAAGCCTCACCCTTGTGCCTTCTTTTCTAGGCGTTTTTCCCCAGCTGAGAGGAACTATGATGTGGGAGATCGTGAACTTCTTGCCATCAAACTGGCCCTGGAGGAGTGGCATTATTGGCTGCAGGGCATGGATTTACCCATCGTAATCTGGACTGACCATAAAAATCTTTCATAGATCCAGTCTGCCAAACGACTCAACTCCCGCCAAAGCCGCTGGACATTATTCTTCTCATGTTTCCATTTCACTATTACTTACCGCCCGGGTTCTAAGAGCGTCAAGCCCGACGCATTATCCCAACAGTTCTCCACTACCTCCGAGTCCATAGATCCGGAACCCATAATTCCCACGTCCTGCGTTGTTGGTGCCCTCACCTGGGAACTTGAAAGACAGGTCCGACGAGCACTGGAGAATGAACCAGATCCTGGGGGCGACCCTCCCCATCGTTTCTATGTTCCATCTGCCGTTCGTCCCCAGGTGCTCCGCTGTGGACATTCCTCCAAGTTCTCTGGCCATCCTGGCTCCAGCCTACCATTGCTCTCCTCAGACGCTACTTCTGGTGGCCGTCTCTTAACAAGGACGTGTCAGAGTTCTTCTCGGCCTGCTCCATCTGTGCCCGCAACAAGGGGTCCTGCAAACCTCCTACAGGCCTCCTCCAACCTTTGCCCATGCCCAGTCGCCCTTGGTCTCACGTTGCCCTAGATTTCATCACCGGTCTCCCTCCATCCAGCCATAAAACTGTCATTCTCTCCATCATCGATAGGTTCTCCAAGATAGTTGCTCTTGCCAAACTTCCATCTGCTCACCAGACCGCCAGGTTATTGATCAACCACATATTCAGACTCCATGGCCTCTTCTTTTAAATCATCTCAGATCGTAGTCCACAGTTCATTTTCCAGGTCTAGCGTGATTTCTGCCAATGCTTAGGTTCTAAGGTTTCTCGCACTTCCAGTTTTCATCCCTAGTCCAATGGACAATGCGAGAGACTTAATCAGGAGATCGAGAACACTCTTCGCTGTCTCTGCTCCCACAATCCTACCACCTGGAGTTGGCATCTTGCCTGGGTTGAATATCATCATAATTCACACATCTCAGCCGCCACTGGATTGTCCCCTTTCGAAGTGTCCCTTGGATACCAGCCCTCTCTCCTGCCCTCCTCTTTTCCAGATTCGGTCCTCCCATCCGTCAGGTCACACCTCCATTGGTGCCGTAATATTTGGGTCCGGACCAAAGCCGCCCTAGAACACAAGTCAGCCCAAAACAAGAGGTATGCTGACCGCAAACGCCTTCCGGCACCCAATTACTCTCCTGGACAGGAGGTGTGGCAATCATCCAAAGACTTCCCGTTAAAAGCTGTGTCTAAAAAGGTTCAATTCAATTCAATTCAATTTTATTTATATAGCGCCAAATCATGAAACATGTCATCTCAAGGCACTTTACAAAATCAAGTTCAATCATATTATACAGATTGGGTCAGATTATACAGATTGGTCAAAAATGTCCTATATAAGGAAACCAGTTGATTGCATCAAAGTCCCGACAAGCAGCATTCACTCCTGGGGAACCGTAAAGCCACAGGGAGAGTCATCTGCATTGTACATGGCTTTGCAGCAATCCCTCATACTGAGCAAGCATGAAGCGACAGTGGGAAGAAAAACTCCCCATTAATGGGAAGGAAAACCTCCGGCAGAACCGAGCTTAGTATGAACGGTCATCTGCCTCGACCGACTGGGGTTACAGAAGACAGAGCAGAGACACAACAAAGAGAGACAAAAAAGCACAGAAGCACACATTGATCTAATAATCTGTTCTACATTAGATGGTAGTAGCGGGTGAGCCGTCTTCTCTGGATGATGTCACAGTTAACAGAACGCCAGAACAGGTGTACCTACTATGAAGAAAAAGAGAGAGAGCAAAAAGTTAAAAGCTGAAATGACGACAGTCATTTCAATGTAATACAATGCAAAACCGGAGAACAGTAGACTGAAGAACAGTAGAAATCAGTAGAGTGAGAAAATTAGACCCTGATGTCCTCCAGTAGCCTATGCTTATCACAGCACAACTATAGAGGTAGCTCAGGGTAACATGAGCCACTCTAACTATAAGCTTTGTCAAAACGGAAAGTTTTAAGATTAGTCTTAAAAGTAGACAGGGTGTCTGCCTCACGGACCGAAACTGAGAGTTGGTTCCACAGGAGAGGAGCCTGATAGTTGAAGGATCTGCCTCCCATTCTACTTTTAGAGACTCTAGGAACCACCAGCAGACCTGTATATGATGGAGCTTGATTATTAACAGAAAGCCAATGAAGGGAAGCTAAATTTGGAGAAATATGATCCTTCTTGTTGATTTTCATTAGAACTCTTGCCGCAGCATTTTGGATCAGCTGAAGACTTCTAACTGCATTTTGTGGACTTCTTGATAGTAAAGAATTACAATAGTCCAGCCTTGAAGTAACAAATGCATGGACCAGTTTTTCATCACCCCTGGACAGAATGTTTCTAATTTTGGCGATATTCCTGAGGTGAAAAAAGGAAACTCTGGAAACCTGTTTAATATGGGATTTAAATGACATGTCTTGGTCGAAAACAACACCAAGATTTTTAACTTTATTACCAGAGGCCAAGTTAATGCCATCCAGATTAAGTGATTGATTAAGAACTTTATTTTTTGAAGACTCTGGCCCAAAGATTACAACTTCTGTCTTGTCAGAATTTAAATGCAGGAAATTTAAAGTCATCCAGCTTTTGATGTCATCAAGACATGACTGCAGTCGAAGTAACTGATTGGATTCATCAGGATGTATGGATAAATATAGCTGAGTGTCATCAGCATAACAGTGGAAATTAATCCCATGCTGTCTGATAATTTTGCCAATCGGAAGCATATATATAGTAAATAGAATTGGTCCAAGGACTGAACCCTGTGGTACTCCACAAGTGACCCTATAGTTTGAGGGTAAGATTTAACAGATAAGATTTAAACCAGCCTAATGCTTTTCCCTTAATCCCTACAAGTCTTTGTAGGAGAATATTGTGATCAACTGTATCAAATGCAGCACTGAGATCTAACAGGACAAGTATAGACACAAGTCCATTATCTGAGGCCATGAGAATGTCATTAGTGACCTTCACCAGAGCTGTTTCAGTGCTATGATGAGCTCTGAAGCCTGACTGAAACTCCTCAAGTAGGTCATTACTTTGTAAATGTTCACATAGTTGATTAGCAACTACTTTCTCAAGAATTTTAGATAAGAAAAGAAGATTAGATATAGGTCTGTAATTTACTAACTCATCTTGATCAAGAGATGGTTTCTTAAGTAAAGGTTTAATAACAGCTACTTTAAAAGCCTGTGGTACATATCCTAAGTTCCTTGGTCCTTTCAAGATCGACCGTATCATCGGTCCTACAGCAGTCAGGCTCAAGCTCCCACCTCACCTCTGTGTTCACCCCACCTTCCATGTGTCCCAGTTAAACCTGTCACCTCTAGTCCATTGTGCCCTCCTTCCAGACCCCTCCATCCGCCCAGATCGTGTACGGTCATCCCGCCTTCATGGTGAACCGTATTTTGGCGTCCTGGCCATGTGGTCGCTGCCTCCAGTACCTAGTGGACTGGGCTGGTTATGGCCCTGAGGAACGTTCCTGGGTTCCACGTTCCTTCATTTTGCATCCTGACCTCATCTCTGCCTTCGAGGCACCATCCTCCGGACGGCCGCCAGGGGGCATCCATTAGAGGGGGGGTGATGTCATACTGCTGGTCTGGGTGCAGGTCTGGTCTCTCTCTCCTCTGCAGGGTGTGACGGGCAGGTATTTCGCATCTCAGCTAATTAGGTGCCTACTTAAGGAGCTGAGACCAGGAGGAGGGCGTCAGTTCTTTCTTGCTACAAGCGTGGTACATGACCGACCTACTTCTGTCCCTTGATTTTTCTGAGCCAGCTCTAATTCCAAATTTTGTCTCTTCCTTCCTAGTTCCCACCATTCTGGACCCTCCTCGACTTTCGGATCTCTCTGATAACCAGCCTGCCTCTGCTCTCCTCCAGGAGCCCGCCTGCCTGTCCACTCTCCAACACTCCAGCACCAGAGAGAGAGTTTCAGCACACACCTGGAGCCAGGACACCACCATCCCAAAGCCTAAGACAAACCTCAAACCCCGTGAGTGCAGCAATCTCCATCTTTCCATCTTCTTTGACCAACTATTCACCACTACCTGAATCTTTCCCAGCAGAACCCTGGACGATCCTGCCTGGCACCGTTTCTAGAACTCTATTCAATAAACCTTTTTCCTTAACCAAACTCACTGTCTCCGTGGTTGCTCATATTCAGAGTCGTTCTTCTCGAATTATGACACGGAGAGGGACTAAACAGTCCAGTTAGCTTATTAACATGGAACAGAACCAATCACAGTGAGCTCCAGTCCAAACTAAATATTTGACTATAACTAGAGAAAAGTGTTTAATGATGGCGACTAATCAATGAGGCCCAAAAGCAAACAGATCAGAGCTGTTAAACATGATGTAGCAGCATCCAGGACGCCTCCAACAACATCCATTCTTTCCACTTTCACTGCTGTGGTTCTGGAGAACATCCAACACACACCGCTTCACATATGAACATAGAAATGTGGGAAAAAGAGCTGAGCTCACGTTAAACACATGTTGGAATAAAAACATTTCAGACTGACTCAGTTTCCACAGTTACGGCAGTTAGATACAGCTCACCTCTCTGAGGATGCAGTTTGAGAAGGTTTAAAGTCAATGGGACCATCCTTTGACCAGTTGCTCTTAAAGGACACACAGCTGGGTTCTGGTTGAGGTTTACCTTTCAGTCTCTCAAGCATTCTGTAAGAAGAAAATTTGTTTTAATACCTCCATAGAGGGACCAGCTGGTTCTGTTGGTCTGGGTCGTATTTAGATTATTGTAAAGGTTCTTCCATAAATGTCTGATCAGCCGTCCTTCTTTCTAGGATGAATAATGTTGAACATATGTTGGTCATCAAGATCCAGGAAATGTTCTGGAAGTTGGTGAGTTTTTCCAGATGTGTCCTGCTGGAACCCAGAGCTCTAAGCAACAGGCTGGTGTCACTCAGCTGGTTGTGCAACACTGACTTGCTGTTTGTCAGAACCCACTGGTACCATGCTGAGCTGCTCTGTTCAGTCTGGATGAAGCAGCAAAGAGGAACAGCAGCAGCTTCAGGACCACTTGGTCTCTTCTGGCCTGATATAGTGAGAACGCTGTGTGAAAAGGGCTCTGGACACTTAGAGATGCTGATCTCACCTCTGAGCGTGGCTCTGGCTCTCAGCTTCCCCACACAGAGTGGTTTTAGAGGGAGGGACTCCCTCCTCTCTGTCCTCACACTGATCCATGCTGCTGAATTCACATCCACATCAGCTCACACACACTTTCTACCTTCACCTGCAGAGGAAACACAAATCATTCATCTGCACATCAACTCTGATCATCCTTTACATCATTAGTGCTGGAAAAAGATCAGCTGCTCCTCCTCTGATTGGCTCTTCTTCTCTGCTTCATATCAGTGTCAGTTGAATGCAGTCAGACAGCAGTGAGAGGCAGAGGAAGCTGCCATCAGCTGCTGTACTTCTACTATCAGTCCACTAGATGGAGCCATGGAGCAACATTTCATCCACTGACACTGATTCACTCTGACTGGAAGCTTCAGTCCATCACATTGACTCAGTTCAACACATGAAACCATTTCAGCTGATGGTTTATGCAGCAGAGGATCATCAGAGCTCAAAGCATCAGATTCATTATTAATAGTTAGTTTTAAGAGGACTTTGGAGAAGGAACTACAAACAGACGTGTTTGTGTAAATGATCAGATATCCGAGTCATCACAACAGCAAAAGCTTAAATCAGAGGGAACCAGAATTAGACCGGGCTCAGTTCTTTCTGAAAACCTTTGGTCACCAAAGAGTCTTTATCAGTTCTGGTGTCTCACTCTGCAGCTGGAGCACAGCTGGAGGTGAACAGCTGTTTTAAAGTATATGGAGGCCCATCCTCCTGGGCATATCCTCGTTCAGATGTAAATCAGTGACCCACTGCCGCTGTCCTGGGTCGTTAGAAGTTGTTGCTTGGTGTGAGTGGAGGACTTGTTCACCTGAATGATGACAAATTGCTGATGTAATCTCTGGAACGAGTTGGAGGACTGAGCTGTAAACACTGGAGAGCTGGAAGCTCAATCCTCCCTTCTGTTTAGTGACGGCTTTTCTATTTTCACCAAGATGGATTCTTTCACTCCTTGTTCTCACCATCTGTCCTCCCTGTCCAACATCTGGACATCATTGTTGTCTAAAAACTGCTCTTTGTTGTTGAGGACGGCTGAATCTGGCCCTGAGCTGCTGACCCTCCTGTGCTGCTCCATGCGTTTGTGTAGCTGTTGTTTAGTTTCTCTGATGTAGGAGTCTGAGCCGTCATCACTGCATTGGACCGCAGACACAAAACCGCTCAGCTGTCTGAACCAGAGAGCTGGTGGAGTTCCCTTCTCTCCACCTCCTCCATGGACACAGACAGGTTCTTTTGGTAAAAACTGTCTCTATACCTGAAATATGTGGTTTAGAGACAGAGGTCCACCAAGTCACTGATCTGGTTTGGTGTTAATTGGTTCTGTCTTTTAGTGAATCATCATGTTCCATCATGTCCTGACAGGTTCACTGCCTCTGATGAAGGAATGCAGGTGAAAAGAGAGGTGACGTCAGAGGAAACAATGGTTTCCCCTGGTTCCAGTCTCAGGTGTTGGACTTAGAAAATGAAGTCTGACTTAGAATGTGCCTATAGGAGGATGAGCCTCCATGTTGATAAAAACAGCAGTGCAGCAACTGCAGGTTGTTTAAATGTGAGCCACCAGAATTTACAAAGACTACTGGATAGGTGAAGAAATATTTTCAGAAAGAACTGAACCAAAGTCTGATTTAAGCCTGTTTGCTGTTACAGACACATGTTAGATGTCAGCAGCTGGGAGGAGTTTATAAATGAAGATTAAACTATTTGATCTTGTTTTATTACACTGAAAATCAGCCTGAAACTAAATCAAATGTAAAATCTAGTTACAGAAATGTTTGAGAACAAACAGAAGCTAAAGAATGATGTTGAAGGAATGCAGTAATTCCAGTTTGACTGGAAAGACTAAAAGGAGTTACAGAACCACAGACGACAGTTTAGGACCAGGAAATAAAAATGTTTTTGTTCTTTTTGAAAAAAACAACAAAAAAACATTGAACATTATTTTTTGATTTTAGCACTTAGATAATTCAGATTAAGACAATTAAACATAATTCCTGTAGATTAGTCTTCAGACAGCAGAGATGAAACTTTGTGCTGAAATCAGAAGTGAACATGTTCTCCAGACATCAGAGAGCAGAAACAAAGAGGAAAGTTCCTCAAGACAAAGTTCTGGTAGGAAACAAAGCAAACTTACAGTTTGTTCAGACGGTCCAAAGTGCTGAAGAACAAGATGTGAACCACTGAGACACAGGTGAGCTGCTACCTGGAAGGAGGCGGAGCTTCAGCTGTGATGGAGGCAGGACAGGTAGGTTAGTGGGAGGAGTTCAGATCTGACTGCCTTCTGGTTCTCAGACTCATCTCTGCTGTTCTGCTGAAGAACCTGGTGCTACCTAGAAAGCAGGTGATGTAAAAACTCAGTTTAACTGTCTGCTAACAGTGAATTCAGAGAAACTCTGGTTCTTTTCTCCAGAAAGAGGGACCAGTCTGACTCTGAGGAACAGACTGAGAAGACAAGCTGCTCCCTGCAGGATCTCCATGAGAAACTGACGTTCTTCTGCTCAGCCTAGAACATCAGTCTGAATGTGTTCCTCACTATTAAACCACATTCTTTGCTTCACTGTTGGACATTTTTCTGACCCACATGTGATGAGCTATTATCCCCACATGTAGTCACTGTACTGGAATAATGTTAACCTGAATTATTTTAATCTGGGTTATGATTCATAAACACATAATCATGAATAAGTTCCATGTTTCTGCCTTGTTCTTGTTCTCAGATGTCCTGAAGGTTCCTCATCAGTGATGCAGAGAACTTCATGTCTACAGAGTGTTGATCAGTCAGAGAAATGATTGAAGTGAAACAGATCTTACCATCATGATGTGAGTTTGTGGAGTTAAAACCAGCGAGTGTTATGTTCCGGGATTCTGGCTGCATGGTGGGAGCTCCTGTGCGCCCTTACCACCGTTTACCACCAGAGGGCGACAGGTTCCGGTTGGAGTGCGGTGCATCATCATCCACAGCTGTTCGCGATCATCTTCATCAGTGGCTCAGATTTAAGGAGTTGGCCGCCAGCCCAGCGTCGCCTGAGTGTTAGCCAATCATGGTATCTCTGAGCCCCCTGAGCCTGTCTCTGTGTTTTCTAGTTGTCTTTGAACTTCCTAGTAATTATCTTTGTTTCTTCCGTTGCCTTTAGGCGATCCCTTGGTGAGATCCTAGTTGATTTCCTGGTTTTTGAACCACCCTCGTGACGCCGTGGAAAGTACCCACAGGTTGCCCGAGTTCTCAGACTCACCTCTCCGTTGTTTGCAATCATCTCCTGGACTCCACGGCTGGCGGCCGTACCACTCCTCTGTTTTTCCACTGCTCCCGAGCCTGCCTGTCCGCCTCCCGCCGCACTCCTCTGATGTTTCTGGACCCACCAAGGACTAAGACGCCGGACATACATTGTTTCCCCTCCAAGACTCCGTTCCTCTACTTCAAAGTAAGATCAGCCTGTTTTCTCAGTGAGATTTCCTTTCTTCCCACAACCCCTGAACTCACCACTCTGCTCTTTCCTCATAGTGAACCATTGTTGCCGTCACTGTCGTTTCCCCAGGACCAAGCCATCCTGATTCTCACCGATAATTGTGTGATCATTATTAAATCATTTAACACTGATCCTACCTCTCCTGTTTTGTGTTCTGCATGTGGGCTTGCTAAAAGAAAACCGAACCCATCATGACAGAACACTCAGGCCCCCAACTCAGCCCAGCAGACGCAATCCGGAGATCCTTAGCCGAACAACAATCTATATTGCAAACCCATGAAAACGCTTTAAAAGAAGTAAGGAGAATCCAAACTGAAACTAACCAACAACTATCTGAATTAACCCGTTACCTTCGAGGTTCAGCCCCTCAAGCTTCGGCTCCAGCCTCCGACTCAGCTCTAGCTTCAAACCCAGCTCCGGAGATCCAAGCCACGTTTTCTGATATCCGTCCACCTACGCCCGAAAGATTTTCAGGTGACCGGAGCAAATGTAATGGTTTTCTTCTTCAATGCTCGATAATGTTTAATCACTCCCCGAGAAGCTTCCCTTATGATAGCTCCAAGATCGCATACGTCCTATCCTCGTTGTCGGGACAAGCCTTGTTATGGGCCGAAGCTCGTTTCCCAGATCCTGCACACTATGGCTGTTCATTTGATGATTTTATAAAAGAGTTCAGACAGGTGTTTTGTCCAGATGCTGACCAGTCAGTTAATTCCAGAGAGTTCTGGAATATTAAACAAAGAAATAAAACTGTGGCGGAATTTTCCGTGGATTTCCGCATCAAGGCTGCAGCGACAGGCTGGGAACCAGCCGCGCTTAAGAACGCATATTACAACGCGTTAAATGACAATATTAAGGATGAGCTGGCTACTTTTGAAGAACCTAGGACCCTAGAGGAATTAATCAGTCAGACCATCCGATTGGATCACAGAATCCGGTCCCGAAGGAGAGATGGGGGTCGTAGGAGCCAACCATTCAGACACTTTGGTGGCTCCGCTTCTCCCTCTGCGTTTTCTCCGCCCCCAGCCTCTCAGGATCCCGAGCCCATGCAGTTAGGTCGAACTCGCCTGACCCCTGAAGAGCGCCAGCGGCGCATGTCAGCCCGACTTTGCATTTATTGTGGAGCCCCGGGTCATTTTCTGGCCAATTGTCCGGTTCGTTTAAACCTTCCGGTCCGCCAGTAGCGGCGAGGAGGTTGGCGGACCATCCCAGCGAAAGAAACTCTCCTCGCTTACTGTTGCCCGCAACCATATTGATTCAGACCCAGTCATTTTCTTTATCCGCCCTAGTCGACTCTGGTTGTGAGCAAGATTTAATCGACGACTCCTTGGTTAAACAAATGAGAATAGAGACCGAACCACTACCTGTTCCACTGCGAGTTACTGCTTTAGATGGAAAAACGCTGCCACACATCACACATAAAACCAAACCACTCCACCTTATCATTTCTGGTAACCACAGTGAGTTTATTTCATTTTTTGTATTTTCATCAGCCAATTCCCCCATAATTTTAGGTTTCCACTGGTTACAACTTCACAACCCACAAATAAATTGGACCGAAAAACACCTGGAATCCTGGTCCACTTCATGTCACTCATCTTGTCTCCGCTCAGCTGTTCCCCCAGGTCCTTCACCGGCTGAGCCTCAGGAGGCGGACCCGGTCGATCTCTCCACAATCCCCTCTGATTACCACGATCTCGCTCCTGTGTTCAGTAAGTCCAAGGCTCTTTCTCTCCCTCCTCACCGTCCATATGATTGTTCCATAGATCTCCTGCCGGGTGCTCCGTTACCCACCAGTCGCTTATACAACATTTCTCGACCTGAAAGAGAAACTATGGAGAAATATATAAAAGAGTCCTTGGCAGCCGGTATAATCCGCACCTCATCTTCCCCTATGGGAGCTGGATTTTTTTTTGTTGGGAAGAAAGATGGATCCCTGAGACCCTGCATAGACTATAGAGGGTTAAACAATATTACAGTTAAGAATAAGTATCCCCTGCCATTATTATCATCGGCTTTCGAACCAGTACATGGTTCTACAATTTTTTCCAAGCTCGACCTGAGAAACGCCTACCATCTTCTGCGTATACGCAAGGGTGACGAGTGGAAGACCGCATTTAAGACCCCTATTGGCCATTTCGAGTACTGTGTGATGCCATTTGGCTTATCCAATGCGCCTGCATTTTTCCAAGCTCTAGTAAACGATGTTTTAAGAGACTTTCTGAACATCTTCGTTTTCGTATACCTGGATGACATTCTTATTTATTCACAGACGCTGGAGGAACATAAACGCCACGTTCGCATGGTTCTCCAAAGACTACTCGAAAACAAACTATTTGTCAAAGTTGAGAAGTGTGAGTTCCACAAGCCGTCCATTTCCTTCTTGGGTTTCATATTAGGGGGCGGACAGGTACGGCCAACGGAGGAAAAGATCCAGGCAGTACTGCAGTGGCCCACACCCGAAACCCGCAAGCAGCTCCAACGCTTCCTCGGATTTGCAAACTTTTACCGCCGTTTTATCAGAAACTACAGTCAGACAGCTTTACCACTAACGGCACTAACCTCTTCCAAGATCCCTTTTAGTTGGACTCCGGAGGCAGAAGCGGCATTCTCACGCCTCAAGGCCCTCTTTGCCAACGCACCCATCCTGATTCAGCCAGACCCGTCCCGACAGTTCATTGTTGAAGTCGACGCCTCAGACACCGGAGTTGGTGCAGTTTTATCCCAGATCTCTCCTCGCGACAATAAAACTCACCCATGTGCCTTTTTTTCCCGCAGACTATCACCTCCAGAGAGAAACTACGATGTGGGAGATCGAGAGCTATTAGCTATAAAATTAGCCCTGGAAGAATGGAGACATTGGCTGGAGGGAGCAGAGCATCCGGTGCTGGTCTGGACCGATCACAAGAACCTGTCTTACCTTCAGTCTGCCCGGAGGCTCAACCCACGTCAGTCACGCTGGTCACTGTTTTTCTCTCGATTCAATCTCTCCATCTCATATCGCCCTGGTTCCCGTAACATCAAACCTGACGCACTTTCCCGCCTGTACTCACCTGATGATTCTGAGAAGGCTCCTGCACCATTCTCCCTCCCAGTTGTACTGTCGCCACCGTTACCTGGGAGATCGAAGACATCATTAAACAAGCTCAGTTGACAGAACCTGCACCCAACACCTGTCCACCCAACAAGCTCTACGTTCCTGTCTCTGTCCGAGCCCGTTTTCTCCACTGGATCCATGCCTCCAAATTCTCTGCACACCCCGGAATCAGCCGTACCATAGCACTTGTCAACCGCAAGTTTTGGTGGCCCTCTGTCCATAAAGATGTCAGTGTGTATGTCCAAGCCTGCACCACCTGTTCTAGAAATAAAACCTCTCACCAACCACCATCTGGCCTTCTGCAACCTCTCCCCGTTCCCAAACGGCCATGGTCTCATGTATCTATAGATTTTGTTACCGGCCTACCTCCTTCCAAGGGCATGACCACCATCCTCTCTATCTTCGATCGTTTCTCCAAGGCCTGCCACTTCGTTCCTCTCCGTAAGTTGCCCACAGCTTTTCAAACCGCTCAACTTCTGATAAAACACGTTTTCCGACTCCATGGCATCCCACAGGACATCCTCTCTGACCGAGGTCCTCAGTTCATCTCCCAGGTTTGGAAAAGTTTCTGTTCGGCTCTCAATGCATCTGTCTCACTCTCTTCCGGCTTTCACCCCCAGACCAACGGTCAGACCGAACGGCTCAACCAGGACTTGGAAACCACCCTCCGCTGCTTTACCTCCACCAACCCCTCTGACTGGGCCCAATTCCTTCCTTGGGTGGAGTACGCCCACAACAGCCACGTCTCGGCAGCTACCGGTATGTCCCCGTTCGAGGCTTCCATTGGTTATCAACCCCCTCTTCTTTCATCAGAGGAAAAGAATATTTCAGTCACCTCCGTCCGTCATCACATCCGTCGTTGTCAGAAAGTCTGGAGCACCATTATCCGTAACCTCAACCAAACTGCAGACAGAAATAAGCGCATGGCTGACCGTAAGAGGAGACCAGCACCCATATACATCCCAGGTCAACAGGTTTGGCTTTCTTCACGTGACATTCCGCTCAAATCCATTTCCAAGAAACTCTCTCCCCGATACATTGGTCCGTTCCCCATTGAAGCCATAATCAACCCGTCTGCTGTCCGTCTCCGTCTGCCCGCCTCCCTCCGCGTCCACCCCACCTTCCACGTGTCCCAGATTAAACCTGTCCAGACCAGCACGCTCTGCCCTCCAGCCGAACCCCCTCCACCCCCCCGTGACATTGATGGTCATCCCGCATACACCGTCCGTCGGATCGTGGACTCCCGTCGGCGAGGTCGTGGCTGGCAGTACCTCGTCGATTGGGAGGGTTACGGTCCGGAGGAACGATCCTGGGTCTCGGGTTCTTCCATCTTAGACCCTTCCCTTATCTCTGACTATCGTTCCTCGTTGCCGTCCAGTTCATCTAGGCCGCCAGGTGGCGACCGTTGAAGGGGGGGTACTGTTATGTTCCGGGATTCTGGCTGCATGGTGGGAGCTCCTGTGCGCCCTTACCACCGTTTACCACCAGAGGGCGACAGGTTCCGGTTGGAGTGCGGTGCATCATCATCCACAGCTGTTCGCGATCATCTTCATCAGTGGCTCAGATTTAAGGAGTTGGCCGCCAGCCCAGCGTCGCCTGAGTGTTAGCCAATCATGGTATCTCTGAGCCCCCTGAGCCTGTCTCTGTGTTTTCTAGTTGTCTTTGAACTTCCTAGTAATTATCTTTGTTTCTTCCGTTGCCTTTAGGCGATCCCTTGGTGAGATCCTAGTTGATTTCCTGGTTTTTGAACCACCCTCGTGACGCCGTGGAAAGTACCCACAGGTTGCCCGAGTTCTCAGACTCACCTCTCCGTTGTTTGCAATCATCTCCTGGACTCCACGGCTGGCGGCCGTACCACTCCTCTGTTTTTCCACTGCTCCCGAGCCTGCCTGTCCGCCTCCCGCCGCACTCCTCTGATGTTTCTGGACCCACCAAGGACTAAGACGCCGGACATACATTGTTTCCCCTCCAAGACTCCGTTCCTCTACTTCAAAGTAAGATCAGCCTGTTTTCTCAGTGAGATTTCCTTTCTTCCCACAACCCCTGAACTCACCACTCTGCTCTTTCCTCATAGTGAACCATTGTTGCCGTCACTGTCGTTTCCCCAGGACCAAGCCATCCTGATTCTCACCGATAATTGTGTGATCATTATTAAATCATTTAACACTGATCCTACCTCTCCTGTTTTGTGTTCTGCATGTGGGCTTGCTAAAAGAAAACTGAACCCATCATGACAGCGAGGCAGTTCTATTTCTCTGATCTCAGCAATAAAAACACTAATAATAGCAGAACTTTGTTTGCTATTGTTGACAGGCTGACCAACAGCTCACCAATCATCCCTCCTGATGGAGACCAGCACCATCTATCTCCACCTCTGAGAACCTGCTGATGTCTCCTGAGCCTCCACAATCATTACAGCATCTAAATGGCTTTAACAAACTGAATTATGTCTTCTTGACAGAAACACATCAGAAGAGAAAATCCACAACTTGCTGCCTGGATTTGTTCCCTCTGAGTTTCTAAAAGCAGTTTTTAGCTGTGATGCCCCTGAAATATTACAGATAGTAAATACTTCCCTCCAGTTAGTTTGTTTTCTAAAGGCTGAAAACTGCAGAGATCAAACCTCTGTTAGAGAAACCAACTCTAGATCCATGGATAATAAGTCCCTACAGGATCAGAACTAATCCACTGGTTCTGGAAAAGATCATTGAAAATGGTTGTGATGAACAAATGTATGACTTTCTGATGAAATGAATCTCTTCAGTGATTTCTAGTCAGGCTTCAGACCACAGCACAGAGACTGCACTGCTAAACATTTACAATGATGCTCATCTTGACTGGAATGGCTCCAGAACTCCTCTGTTGGTTCTACTGGATCTCAGTTCTGCTGAACACAGTTCATCACAACATGTTGATGATCCAACTAGAACACTGGCTGGATTATCTGGTTCTGGGCTAAACTGGTTCACACCATATGTGGCAGACATGGATAACTTTGTGTCATCTGGTAAATAAATATAAATCTGGACCAACAGAAATTAAACGTGGGGTTCCTCAAGGATCCATTTTCAGCCCACTATTATTTCTCCTCCATCTGATGCCAACAGGTCAGATTCTAGAGTTCTCCAGCATCTCCTAACATCCTGTAATGAATCACGGCAGCGGACCCAGAATTCAGCCAGACCAGCAGAGGTTCTTAAAAAAGGGATTTATTAACAAAAAGCAGAGCAATGCAAAAAGGACTGAATAATCAAAAAGACTAATAAAAAACATCCAGAACTTCATGGGAACAGAAACTGACTGGTAACATGACAAAAAAACTCAGGTTCTCTGGAAGGGAAAAACTTGGTCAAAATTCCAAAAAAACAAACACCAGATCAGGATTGACTTACCCAAAAACATGACAAGACCAACAAGACGACCTGGCACTGATGTCTGGTCTCAACAGTATATATGGAGGTGGAGGCAGGTGAAACTGGTGAGAGGTGATTGCAGCAGGGGTGGAGTTAGGCAGGTGTGCAGAGTAAGTAATTAGACCAGACATCAGTGCTGAGGCTCAAAGCAAGAACAGATCAGAAACCAAACCTAAAAAGCTGACAGGACAAGTGGACAGAAACAAACTACACCAGACCTTATAAGAAACAAAACAATCCCGAAGTATAAAACTAAAACAGAAGATAAAGCCAAGACTAACACGGATGACCAAAACAGGATAAACTAACTGTAAACAAGCAAAACAGGAACCTAGACAAGACAAAACTCAAAGCAGCCAGAGAACCTAAGGCAGGAGAGTGAACAAACCAAAACAGAACCTAGAATATTATACATCCATGCTGACTACATGTGTGACCACAACCTGCTTTAACTGGGAACCAACTGGACTCTTCATTGCTGGAGATTTGTCTCCCTCTGCTGGTGAAAACATAAACTGCATGATGTCTGATTATTAAACCCATTTGCTGCGTTTTTAAATGATCCAAACATGTCAGTGATGGTAAAAAGTGAGCAGAACCACAGTCAGTTCTAAGCTTTCATTTATCAGGGCATGAATAAAAGATCATCTGTTCCTCAGCAGCTCTTAAAATGAGGGAAATACAACAGCAGCACAGATTCCATTGGGTCATTATTTAGTGAACAGAACCAGAAGCAGAACCCTGAAGCAGTGAGTGAAAAACTAAGTCCATCCTTTCTGCTTCCACAGCAGGTCAGAGGCTCAGTAGCTGCAAGGAGCTGCTGATCACATGACAATCTGCACTTTAACCATTTTTAGCCCTTTAACACTAAACAACAATTAGTTGATGCTTTGGTGGAATTATGGCATCAAAACAGAAACAGAAAAACAAGATAAAAACCAAGAATCCACTAAAAATACAAACTAACACCAAATAATGATAAAATGCATCAAAGTAACAAAGTAAACTGTAGTCCTTAATATCAGCACACTGCTGCTGCTAAAATGAGCCGTTGTTCTAATGCAGATTATTACTAGAGCTCCTAGAGAATTATTTCTCCTTATTTTAGTGCTGCTGAGCAGAGTGTCGACATTCTCTTGTTAAAATCAGCATCAGCTGAGGATGTTCTGAAGATCCAGGTTGAAACCCTGATTTCATTTCAAACCATCAAAGTGAATTTAAAGTCAGAGTCAGAGAAAAGAGCAGAGAGGAGGCAGCTTGGTCCAAACTCCTTCTTTCCACCTGCAGCTGTTTTCCAGCTGTTCTCCACAGGTGGAGGCTGGATGTTTGGGAGGAGAGAAGCGGCACATTAAAGCTCCAGATGTTCACAGCTGGATTCTTCCCACAGCAGCTGGAACAATTGCACAGATGAAATGATTGAGTCCTGAAAAATGGGATGTTTGGATGTGATCAGGTCTGCAGATGCCACTGACTGGGATTTGTGAAGAAAATGTCTCTCAGAGCTGTGAAGAGCTGTGCTTCTTTAGAGGGAAAGCTCTGAAATCTTCACTCCTCCCATCCAGTGGTGTTCAGGTGGGCTCAATGGAGCGCACCCAGCAGGACTTGATCTGAATCAACTCCATTTGATTTCTAAGCACAAAGAAAAAGCCTCTAACAGTTCTGTGTGTATTGATGGAAAATGGCTTTTAGTAAAAAGCTCCAAGTGTGGATCAGATTTCTGAGCTTCAGCAGCAACCAGAACTGTTGCTTAAAGCTGAAGTTAGAAGTCAGAGAAAAGCTGCAAAAGAAAATCAAAGCAGCGACTCAGACGTTCTTTCCTTCCATGAAGCTCATTGATTGTTGGCAACACATCACACACAGCACAGTAGAAACATGAAACTTCTGCTTTTAAAAGCAACTCATGGCTTTCATCTTTTCAGCTTTTAGTGCAACACAAACATCTGGACTAAAACTGATGTGAGAGCAGCTTCTGGTTCCTGAACAACGGCTCTGGAACGTTGATTTCTGCACTTTTCCAGCATCTGGAACATTCCAGCTCCACAGTTCACATGTTAGCTTGCTGTCAATGTTGCTAGTAAACCTTTAGTACGTGTTCAGTGGACAATTTGGATTCAGCTTGACAGGAGAACACCTCCAGATGTTACTCAACACATTTCATTAAGATATGATGTGGAATTTCACATTTAAAGCTCATCAACATGTGACTTTACAATTCTATTGATCAAAACTGCTGAGGTTTACATTCAATTTTTCAATTCAATTTTATTTATATAGCGCCAAATCATGAAACATGTCATCTCAAGGCACTTTACAAAGTCAAGTTCAATCATATTATACAGATTGGATTAGATTATACAGATTGGTCAAAAATGTCCTATATAAGGAAACCAGTTGATTGCATCAACTGGTTTCCCGACAAGCAGCATTCACTCCTGGGGAAGCGTAGAGCCACAGGAAGAGTCATCTGCATTGTACATGGCTTTGCTGCAATCCCTCATACTGAGCAAGCATGAAGCGACAGTGGGAAGAAAAACCACCCATTAACGGGAAGGAAAAACCTCCGGCAGAACCGGGCTCAGTATGAACGGTCATCTGCCTCGACCGACTGGGGTTACAGAAGACAGAACAGAGACACAACAAGAGAAACAAAAAAGCACAGAAGCACACATTGATCTAGTAATCTGTTCTACATTAGATGGAAGTAGCGGGTGAGCCGTCTTCTCTGGATGATGTCACAGTTAACAGAACGCCAGACCAGGTGTACCTACTATGAAGAAAAAGAGAGAGAGCAAAAAGTTAAAAGCTGAAATGACGACAGTCATTTCAATGTAATACAATGCAAAACTGGAGAACAGTAGACTGAAGAACAGTAGAAATCAGTAGAGTGAGAAAATTAGACCCTGATGTCCTCCAGCAGCCTAGGCCTATCACAGCACAACTATAGAGATAGCTCAGGGTATGAGCCACTCTAACTATAAGCTTTGTCAAAAAGGAAAGTTTTAACATTAGTCTTAAAAATAGATAGGGTGTCTGCCTCACGGACCAAAACTGGGAGTTGGTTCCACAGGAGAGGAGCCTGATAGCTAAAGGATCTGCCTCCCATTCTACTTTTAGAGACTCTAGGAACCACCAGCAGACCTGCAGTCTGAGAGCGAAGTGCTCTGTTAGGAACATACGGGGTAATCAGAGCTCTGATATATGATGGAGCTTGATTATTAAGGGCTTTATACGTTAGAAGGAGAATTTTAAATTCTATTCTTGATTTAACAGGAAGCCAATGAAGGGAAGCTAAAATTGGAGACATATGATCCCTCTTGTTGATTTTCATCAGAACTCTTGCCGCAGCATTTTGAATCAGCTGAAGACTTCGAACTGCATTTTGTGGACTTCCTGATAGTAAAGAATTACAATAGTCCAGCCTTGAAGTAACAAATGCATGGACTAGTTTTTCAGCATCACTCCTGGACAGAATGTTTCTAATTTTGGCGATATTCCGGAGGTGAAAAAAGGAAATTCTGGAAACCTGTTTAATATGGGATTTAAATGACATGTCTTGGTCGAAAACAACACCAAGATTTTTAACTTTATTACCAGAGGCCAAGTTAATGCCATCCAGATTAAGGGATTGATTAAGAACTTTATTTTTTGAAGACTCTGGCCCAAAGATTACAACTTCTGTCTTGTCAGAATTTAAATGCAGGAAATTTAAAGTCATCCAGCTTTTGATGTCATCAAGACATGACTGCAGTCGAAGTAACTGATTGGATTCATCAGGATTTATGGATAAATATAGCTGAGTGTCATCAGCATAACAGTGGAAATTAATCCCATGCTGTCTGATAATTTTGCCAATCGGAAGCATATATATAGTAAATAGAATTGGTCCAAGGACTGAACCCTGTGGTACTCCACAAGTGACCCTAGAGTTTGAGGAAGATTTATTATTAACATGAACAAACTGGAATCTGTCCGACAGATAAGATTTAAACCAGCCTAATGCTTTTCCCTTAATCCCTACAGTATGCTCAAGTCTTTGTAGGAGAATATTGTGATCAACTGTATCAAATGCAGCACTGAGATCTAACAGGACAAGTATAGACACAAGTCCATTATCTGAGGCCATGAGAATATCATTGGTGACCTTCACCAGAGCTGTTTCAGTGCTATGATGAGCTCTGAAGCCTGACTGAAACTCCTCAAGTAGGTCATTACTTTGTAAATGTTCACATAGTTGATTAGCAACTACTTTCTCAAGAATTTTAGATAAGAAAAGAAGATTAGATGTAGGTCTGTAATTTACTAACTCATCTTGATCAAGAGATGGTTTCTTAAGTAAAGGTTTAATAACAGCTACTTTAAAAGCCTGTGGTACATATCCATTTACTAAGGATAGATTAATCATGTCTAAAATAGGACCACTGATCAGAGGGAATACCTCCTTAAACAACTTGGTTGGGATTGGGTCTAACATACAGGTAGAAGGTTTAGATGAAGCTAAAATTTTAGATAGCTCAAAAAGCTCTACTGCTTTTAAACAGTTCAGACACTGCGCAGGTCCTAAGGATTCCTCCAATGCTGCCTCACTTACTGAGGATGAGGTAATCATGTTTGGGAGGATGCCAATTATTTTATTTTTAATGGAATCAATTTTATTTATGAAGAATCCCATAAAATCATTACTGCTAAGAGCTAAGGGAATGGAGTGATCAACAGAGCTGTGGCTCTGGGTAAGTTTGGCAACTGTACTGAAGAGAAATCTAGGATTATTCTTATTCTCCTCAATTAATGATGAAAAATATGCTGCTCTAACTCTGCGAAGGGTCTTGTTATACAACAATAGACTGTTCTTCCAGATTAAGTAGGATTCCTGTTGGTGTGTAGAGCGCCATTTTCTCTCCAATTTCCTAACATTGTGCTTCAAGGAACGCAGCTCTGAATTAAACCAAGGAGCCAGCTTCCTGTGAATAATCACCTTCTTTTTCAAGGGAGCTACATTGTCTAATGCAGAACGCAATGACGAAGTCACACCGTTTACAAAGACATCTATTTGTGAATTGGAAGAAACAACATTGCTGCCATCTACAGGGCATTTCTGCAATACGGAGGATATTAAAAAGGGGACAGACTCTTTAAGTTTTGATACAGCATTATCCGATAAAGATCTACTATAATGGAACCCTCTTTTGGGGGTGGAGAACTCAGTTAGATTAAACTCAAATGTTATTAAAAAATGATCAGATAGGACAGGGTTGTGAGGAAATACTGTTAATTCTTCACAATCAATGCCATATGTTAGCACAAGGTATAAAGTATGGAGCCAAGAGTGCGTTGGTTTATGCACATTTTGAGCAAAACCAATTGAATCTAGGATAGTTTTAAAGGCTACACTAAGGTTATCACATTCTGTGTCAACATGGATGTTAAAATCACCCACTATAATAGCCTTATCAGTATTTAACACCAAATCAGATAAGAAATCTGACAACTCATCTAAAAACTGAGTGTAAGGGCCTGGTGGACGATACAAAACAACAAACAGAAGAGGTTTTATTGCTTTGCAGTTTACATTGCCACACTATGTACATACTAATTACACAGAAAATAAAACAAGGTCCAGAAAAAGCTGAACTAGAAACAGGTAAGTATAAAATGTTGAAATGATGAAGAACATTTCCATAGTTTGCTGCCACAGAACTTTGGTTCCAACAACACAATAGACGGTTCCAGCTGGATTCCCTCAGAGCTTTCAGGACATCTTCTTGTCAGCCTAGGCACGGCTCATGGAACCATCTGCCACACGTGTCCCTGGATCTGCACAACAACTTACAGAATATACACATTAGGGGACAAGGAGGTGGCTTTTGCTGGCTTCATACTATCTTTTCATCGTCACATTTGGTTATTGAACAACTACAGAACGGGTCAAGCTATGTTCCAGAAAATGAGTTTTTATCTAATCAATAAATGATTAAAATCTGGGAGTCAGCCCCAGGTAAGATGGCCGCCACATCAGCTCAACTACTGGGAAGCTTAATGAAATGAACTCAAAGAATTTCACATGTATTGTTTTCTAGATTTCTGTGGAGGTAAATGTTCTTCATCCAAACACTGACTTCTACAGCCAATCACTTTACTACCTTTGGAACACAGAGAAATGACTTTTAAAAGTCACAGCTGCTTCTTTGATGAAGTTATCTCAGTAATATGTTAATAGGAAACTCTCCTGAAGTAATCCCTGGGGATTTTCCCTCACCACATCATCATTATCATTATTATCTTTCAGTGTATTCTAAATACTGATATATCTATAACAATGGCACATAAAACATGTGAACACAAATGGCTTCATTTCACATATTCCACTAAAACAGTACATCCAATAACATCCAATTAAAGGTAATATTATAATTTTTTCATTTTAAAAGCCTTGATGATCTGCTTTCCCTCAGTGACTGTTAGACCTGTATTTTTACTTTATGCTCTAAAACTAAGTCAGTTCACAGATTCACAACGTTCTGAATAAGCATTGTTACTGAGGTACAGGTATACAAATGACTAAATAATTACAAATGCTAATGCGAGTGAGCAATCAGGCCTTCATCTGACTTAGTAGCTGACTAAGCTGGCATTTAGTTACCTGCAGACAATCTGAAAGCCGTCTACTGTTTTCATGTTGCAGATCCTGCTGAGGATTAGCTGAATATAGCATGATCACACGTCCATTATGACACCATGAAATGCTCCACATGCTGAGGATTCAGTTACTAAACGGCAGAAAATCAGCACCAAACAATACATTTACTCAGCCAGTTTGTAACTGGAGGCTCTGGCTGCTTTTACCATAGAACACAAGGAGCAGTTGTTCCATGAATCAAAGTCTACAATGGCAGAAAATAGGTAACATCACCTTTATGGTTCCATGTGTTCCATCCACTAAGATCAGCTCCATGTTCAGAGGTCACACTACCACATCTTCATAGAAAACAAGCTTCCATCCTTTTCTGTTGCTGCTATGTGTTAAACTACAGGAGCATTGTTATCTGTCAACATCCAGATCATATTTATAATGAAGCAATGCAGTTTGCAGACAATCCCAATGAAGTGTGACAGAGTTTGTGAAAACCAAATGATCTGCTGAAGCTACATCATCAAGATCCACATCATCCAACCTATTGCTGGGACATTTACAGTAAAGCTTAACACTTCAGGGCCAACCTAAAAACCTGCCTTTGTTACACATGCAGAGAATCTTTATTACTACATAGAGACCAACATTTTAAGCTCTGCTCATTTTGAAGAAGATTCTTGACATTCTTTGGAAGAGTTAAATGTGACAGTGATGTGTGTTTGAAATGTGAAATAAATGCAGTTTATGTAAATAGTAAATGGTTTCATATTTATGAAGGTGTGCTGTGAATCCTTGAATAAATAGCTTTTTACCTCTTGTTGCCCCTTTTAAATTCTTTTTTGTCTGGGCCATCTTTTCAGCTACCTTAGTGATTTCAACCAGATGTTGACAGTGAACACCTCATGCGTATACGGAGCTCTAGAATGATTCCAGTTGCTTTATGTCGTTGCCGTTGCTCTCTCTAGCTGCCCTTTTGTCTTCTAATGCTCCAGTTTAGTTCAACTCTGGCTAGATTTCACCGTGTTAACTCCAAACTTGTTGCAGTCCGCCCTCATCATTCTTCCTTCAGCCAAGATGCGGCTGACACTCATGTTTGTGTGGAAGCAGAATAATAATCAAATAATAAGAAGAAGCTGCTGCATATGTCTCTATGCTTGCATCCAAAGCCTTGAGTGAAGGCGTATCATGACGGGGAGAAGTTGCCAGGTTCCATATTTCATAAACTGTTTCTGTTGGGACTCAACTGGATGGCGTAATGCCCAAAGCTTCTGACCACAGATGTGCTTAATGCCACAATTTCTGCCATGCAGTGAGAGGCGTTTTAGTACCAAATGTTTCCCTCCTACATGCACTCTGGACTGGAAACACTGAGAGCTACTTTTTAGCATCTGATTGAATGTGACTTTGTAAAGAGCCTTGAGATGACGTGTTGTGAACTGGCGCTATAGAAATAAAATCTAATTGAAGTGAAAACATTTTAGTGTGGTTATTGTGGAGCATTACCTGATCACTGCTTGTTCCACAGGCTAAAAAACATTCTTTGGGGATTTAACAGGACATGAAGTTTCTTTTTCTTTGTCTCTATGTAACTATAAATGTCATCAAATAGTCGGCTTTTATCACTTCCATGCGTTTCATATTCCACATGACATAAATGTCTTAATGTGGGCGTGGCCAGCAGATTTTGTAGCATCTCCCTAAACAGACAGTTTAGACACTGAAACAAGGTTTACCACTTTGCAATATACTCTAGTTGCATATTCTATATATTAGCTCTACATGGCAATATTTAGCCCTAAAATCCCTGCCTGGTCCTACCTGATGCCGTCAGTATTTGTTCACCCAGAGCAACTCTTTCCTTTTCCATGTTCTTTTTGATGGAGAAAAGCTGATGGCTGGAATATTTGGAAAAGCTTTCCTCACTTCCCTTGTGATCTAAAAAAAGGCAGAATATTAATTTTGTATTATTTGTAATATTCAGTAGTTTGTTTCTGTTGTAGTTCCATATTTCTGCCAGCAGGGAGCGTATTCACAGCTACAAGCTCTACGCGCTTCTTCTTTTGTCTTTTTTCTCTTTGCGCTGATGCCGTTACTGCAGTTTAGAGAGAGTTAGAACAGGAGGCGTCAATATAACTAGTTACTAAGTAAATACTGATTAAAACTGTGTTATATCTTGAGTTATTGATCCTAGGAGATTATCTGCACCTGCCAGGAGGGTTTTTGGTTGCGGGACATCACCGTGTTGTTGTGTTTTGTCGAGTGAAAACTGCAGTGAGTAATGATGATTAGCGCTTAGCATAGCATGCTAACTACTGCTGATTCTGGCTGATTGCTCACTGATTTCATGGAGAAAGTATCTTTGTTATATTGTTATGCTTGGAGACGATGTTTAAAACCAGCTGGAGACAGATGAAGGTATATGAGTGAATTGAGGATGTAAAAAATTGTGTTTTGTGTAAATTATCTGTGTTAATTGAGCTATTGCTGCATGTGATTTGTACTATTACTATATGCCAACTAATGCTATATAGTTAAGCGAGCTGGTTTTATGAGCTAAAACAAGCAACAGTGTGCTTTTGAGTTATTGAGAGACGGTCATTTAATGAATGATTAACAAACATGATTGAAATGTGATTTAAAATAATTCATATACACCATTTTATGTGTGGGCTGTTTTTAATTAATGTTATAGCTTTATGTGATACTTTGTCAATTTGAATGGTTCACGTTCATTGATTTAAGATTAAAAAGAGGATAAATACTGTACAGTTGATTTGGGTAAATGTATAAAAAGAGAAAGAGATTAATGTAAAAGCTGCTGCTCTATGCAGTTTTTTGTATGAGTCGGTTTTGATCACTGATCTCTATTATCCACTGGAGTGCTAATAGCCACTGTTAGAACGAGTCGCTGTGAAGCCACCAGCCGCCATATTGGTACTCCCTATTTTCCTCCAGTAACTAGGGAATATGTGCGCTACAGCATCGAATAACGAGGATTTTCTCATGTTCAGGGGGGCTTAAAACTTTTAAAATGTCAAATGCCATATACTTTTATGTTATGTTCTAAAACTATGAAGTACTGAAATATTTAGCATTTTATTTATTTAAATATATATATATATATATATATATATATATATATATATATATATATATATATATATATATATATATATATACACATATGTATTTAATATGTCTAACATGTAAAATATTTCATCACCTAATTTCCTAGTAGTTGATAATGTTAGTACATCCACTGACTGTAAAATTACCTGTGAAACGTTTTCAAACAGCCAGAAAACTGCTTGTTGTTGCAACCAAATCCTGTGGGATTCTGTGAGAGTAGGGAGTAGCAAGATGGCGGCCAGTGACTTCAGTTTTTAGGGCCAATCATCAATCCAGTGTATAATAGAGCTCAGTGAGCACCGAGCAGTTGTGGGCTGATTACTATCTTTCACGTTGTGTTTCAGACGAGATTTGTTCGTAAGTATTGGTTAATTGTGAAAACAATAATTGTCTTTTTACCTTATTTAACTGAGGTGTAAATGATTTTACGCTGAAGTTATGAAAATGTTTTTATTGCTTGCAGCAAGAGTGACTGATTTGTAATGTTTGTTGCTAATCCAAAGCCTGTAATGTTACAGTTTACGATGGCTAAAGCGATGGCAGAGGTCAGAGGTCACTCTTCAATAAACTAAAGAGAGAAAGAAGTTTGGTTATTGGAGCGTCGTTATCTGGCTGTCTAGCTGCTGAAATAATAAATAAATCAGGAAAACTCAGGGTGAGGACAGCACAGCTGCTTTAACTGTTTTTTTCTCCACTCTTGGTCTCTTCAGATTGTAGCCGGGGCTGCTGTCCAGGAAGTAGGGCGCTGTGCGCTGGTTCTCTTGCCCATATATGGAAGAGGCGGTGACAGAGCACACCTGGTGGGGATGAGACAGGTAATGAGCTTCTACATTTAAAAGCAGGTAGATCTCTGAGGAGGATCCATCCTGTTTTGATTCCTGCAGAGGCAGCGCATTTCTAGAGCGACGTCCGGAGCACCGTGGATCGGTTTTACTGCAGAGAAGGTAAAGGCACTAGATCATCACCTGGCTGCTGGGGACGCTGATCTAGTTTAGATCTCTTTAGTCTGCAGGTTGACCTGCTACTGTTTTAGCTACTGTTTCAGTTATTGGTTTGGCTGCTGTTTTAACTACTGTTTTAAGGTTTTATTGCTAGTTTAGTAAGGCAGGGAGAGTTTTTATTTAGTCCCCTGGCCCGGTTTTAACCCACAGGAGGACCTCTGCTGTCCCTGGGTCCTGTGCTGGTTTTATTTAGATTAGGTTAAGGAGACTAGTGGGAGGAGAGATTTTCTGTTGTGTTGTATTCACCAGGGTTTGTGGAGTGAGTGTTTTTGTTGGAGGCACTAAGGTGTATTCTGTTTGTTTTCTTTAGTAGTTCTCCCCCAATACAGTCTAATTAATTTAATTGGGTTTTTAATTATTCTCTCAGCTATCAGGATTCCAGACCAGCATAGTTCCTACTTTTAAAGCAATTTCTTTTTGGTGCAATGAAATTGATCTTTGTTTCCTGGAAACGGTAAACTTAATAAATTGTATTTAATCTACATCTGTGCCTGTCACGCCAACTGACAGAAAGCACGACGGAAACCTCCTTCATTCACTTCCTAAAACAAAACAAATTTTCAGGTGGACCTGCAGGGGGCAATCAATCATTTGCATTTTTTGCAACATAACCAGAAAAGCACCCCACCGACTTCCTGTCAAGAGGAGGAACTTCCTGTTAAACGGCCATCTTGAACATCAGTTCAATACATGCTGTGGAGGACAAAGGAGGAAAGTTTGTTGAGAGCAAAAGCTTAAAGAAACAAGCAAACCAAGAAAACTAAAATCCCTCAGTTCACAGTCAAACGCAACTGGTAGGAGATTTGACTTTCTTGAATTATTCACCTGTTGTTGTGGAAGGTGAAAAGGATAAACTTGTGCCTTATTATGTGCTCCACATGTGCACATGTAAAATGTTTGTCTCAGTTGGCATCTGACTTAGTTTATTCTAATGTTAGTGGCTTTCAGTTAATTATTTTCACTTAGTCTGCCTAGTTTGAAGTCTGAAGTTTATGTTAAGCTTGACAGTGCAGCTTATTGCTTAAGTTAGTGACTCAAACCAGTCCAATTGTTTGGATCAGTAAACCTGATGGCTTTATTGGACTTGTGCTTTTGTTTGACACTCCACTATTTGCATGTCTTAGTTACTTAAGTTAAATGGTAAACAGATATATTTATGTGAGATTAATGCTAAAACCTAAAGTATGTTTGCACTTATGCTGATTTAATGCTAAGCATTGCTAGTTTGGTTGCACTCAGTTAATTGTAATTAACTAACTTTTTTTACATTTTATTGATTTGTGTTTGTTTAAACTTGAAATAATGCAATATCTCCTGTTACTCTTGTGTTCAAGGTTTTCAACCTGAATGACTGTATGACCCCTTCACCAATCAAGAAAACAAATTTCAATAATAAACAAAAAAGGGGAAATCCTTGTTCTGAGCTGTTCCTTGCCGACTGGGCTCTTTCAAGTGGAGCATTACTGAGGGAAAAAATCTAAATCACAACAAAACTTGACAGTGCCTCTGTTAGTCCCTACGAAATCTTCTGTGATCTGGTTGAAGGCTTAGAAACCGTACCTGAGGTCACAAGAGCATTAATAAATGTCACAACAGTGAACTTTACCCATCATCACCTGTGGGTGGAGCTAATGAGGTTCTTAAATGTATCTTTAGAACGCTGTCCATACCTAGTTTCTTTCACCAACCAGTACCTCAATAACTTCTTTGGATCAATGGTCAGTGAATTACAGAGCCGGTCCAGCTTTGTCCACCGGTCCAGAAAACCACCTTCAGAGTCCCTCTGCAGCTTTTCTCCCACAGTCTGAACTGATGGGTCCCAAACTGTCCTCCAGATCCAGAACCATGTTAGCGATCCTGATGACTAACAGGACGAGGCACTGCTGGACATCCACCTGCTGGAGGATCTCTGCAGCAGAGCGCAGGCCGTCGTCCTGAGGCGTCGAGATCAGGAACAGAGGATGAATGCAGGAGAGACGAGTGTTATGCCAGAAGCTGTTTGAATATGCTTATTATTATTAATTATAATTCGGTATTATAATTTAAGTAATAAATCATTCAACTAAAAATTCTGCTATAACAAAATATAGTTCAAATGGTGGTGATCTTAGCTACAAGTTTGTAATGATTTATACTACTAATGCATTAGTTAATTAGCTGTTATGAGCTCATTTATGCTGGAATAAATGATCTGGTCGGACTTTTAACCGACGAGGTTTATCCGGCAGGCTGTGAGAACCCCAATGTAACTACAATTAGAGTTTAAATCCTTATTCCTTATCACCATCCAATGATATTGTCTCTGTATTAATATCAGATGTTAACTCCAAAGGAGATTAGCTATGAATTCTGAATAACCATGCAACTGTGAATTAGATTGAACCAGTGTTGTAGTACTCGAGTCCGAGACTCGAACTCGAGTCCGAGTCATTAGCTAAATTTAGAGACTCGTGACTTGACTTGGACTTGAGCACTGATGACTCGAACTTGGACTTTTTATATCATTAGGCTATAAATTTAACATGTCATTAGAATATTATTTGGTGTATGATTTTAATATCTAAATGGCGTACCGCGCACGTGACGTCACCATCTTATGAGCAACGCCCCTTGCCGCTAAGGTTGGGCAAACAGTGTAAGAGCGCATGTAGCAACCAGCTATTACACATGCAACAGATACAACTATATGACCGACTTTTCCGCTGTTAAACTTTCACAACAGGATGTCCAGGCGCCCATTTTACTGGTAGAACTGTGGAACAACATACCAGCGTTCAGCTCACGATGGATTGTGTGTCGAGGGCTTAGAAAGAAAACGGGCCGAGTTGATAGAAAGGTAAGTCGATGTTTTTCTACTGCTCGGCGTTCATGGCGTCATCGGCCGTTTTTTTTCTGTTTGTAGTCACCGTCCAGGAATCTGTATAAATTTTCCGGCCCGCCGAACAATTTAGTCTGGTCCGGTGGCCAAATGCATTATCATTATCCAACGGCTGTATCTTCTCGCTGCATCGACCGGTCTGCACCAGATTTGTTGTGAGTCATGGGGAGGGCTGCCGAACGCGTTTGTGTGAATCGCCCGGTGGACGGGCGAGGAAAATGCGTGTCAGCATCTGCGGTGGCGGGTGGCCGGCGGTGCGCGAACCCCGCCGGCCGGCCGGAGCCGCGGCGGGGTTCCGGCCGATCGATGCCGCTTGCGGCTTTAACATCCTTCATATGCGGCCTATCAGCGTACCTCGAGTCGCTGTTGCACGTTCCATAACAACAATGTTTAAAAACCATGGTTAGGTGACGTCTTAGACTTGGAAAAAGCAGTCGTTTTACCGAGTAAAACCAAGGGTAACTACAGCAAAAGAGTGGAGGAAAACGCATATTTGCCCCACATGTACCACGTGATATGACGTCATGTTCTAAAAATAGCTCGCTCGCGGAACGCCATTATTAGTGCAATGGAATGTTACTGCTTCATGTCATACATCACGTCACGGCATGTTCCTACAATGAACTTGGATCAATAGTGACTCGACTCGGATGAGTAGTGGACTTGACTCGGACTCGACTCGGATTTTTTTTTTAATGACTTGGACTTGACTCGGACTTGAACACTGGAGACTCGAACCAGGACTCGGACTCGAGGCATAGTGACTTGACTACAACACTGGATTGAACACAAAACAATTTCTATTCCGCAGTTGTTTTTATTAAACCAAAAGCAATTCCCTGTTACAGTAATTCTGATTCAACGACTTTGGAAATCTTACTCACTACTAAACTACACATGCAAAATATATGTGGAAATAAAAGAACAAACAAAAAAAAAAACAAATGGATTAACATGAGCGGTTAGCGAATCTAAGTTAAACTCACGGTTGTTTAAACCACACTAAGAGACGTCGGCATTTGACGTCGCAGCATACTGTAGAGGAGCAGACACCCGCTCTGAGACACTCGCAAGATGGCGACTATGATGACGTAGGCTCTACGTGAGGGGAGGTGCTAATGATGTCACCACGCTTACGCTAATGTGAGGCCGTACCTCGCTCCGAGAGGAGATGGTTCACGGGTGAGTTTAAAGAAAAACCGCGAACTAAGATTCAACAAAGTGATCAAATTCACTGATAAGAAGAAGCGAAAAGAGAAGGGGGGAAGCATGAAAGAAGATGGAAAAGAACTGAAGCAGTGACCCACGGCGGGGTTATTGATAAACCACAATCAACACAGCAAAAATAAATTGTAAAATGCATGCACATACAAAGAAAATATTCAGCAAAATAAACCCAACTTCGTCTTGGGGTAAAAAGCATTTACTAAGTCCCTAACACCTGCCCAGGCACAGCTTTATCACAAGGTGAAAAATAAATCAAAGGGGAGAACCCCGTTACTTTGAGGTGATTCAGGAATGAAGTCCCGGCTTCACGTGTGCAGGAGCGATCCGAGTCCGCGGATCTGGTTCCGCTCGGCGGTCGGTCCTTCAGTCCGCGAGGAAACGGGAGGAAAGTCCCTTCGTCCTTCTTCTGGGCTATCAGACGCTTTGTTCGGCCAAAAACACAAGCGGGGTCCTCTTTAGATCACTGGGAGGTAAGGCGGCTCTCAGTCTTTTGATCAGAGGGAATTAAAAGTACTTTTTAAGTCGACCTCCTGCTATAATTAATGCAGGGATAAGTTTGCTTCAACAACCTTCGGTCCAGCGAAGTTATCGAGCACGTGCTGGGGATTACCCCAAAGAAGTGAAACAGCTGTGTGTCTTCTTAGGTTGGCAGCACGCCAGGGAAGAAGGCAGATTGTTGTGCGTGGAGCAAAAAATAAATTTTCCCTAGTAACGTTATCTCTCCGCTCCGTTGTTAGGGCGGCGGCCATTTTTGGGCCGCGTTGCATGATGGGAGTTGGTGGCCATTTTGACCACATTGCATCATGGGAAACGCAGTCCGTCATGTCCCGAATTAATGCAGTCGTCACGTCTGAACTGGCATTACACGAGCGAAACCACAGGATGAGGAAGAACAAATGTGAGGAAGATGAGGGAGAGGAAAGGTGGCGGTGAAAGTAGGCCTCATCCATGTGGGAGCTCAGGAAGTCTTTGAGAACGGCGGTGAAGCAGGAAGTGCTGATGTGTAGTGTGAATGATGGAGAGGCTGCCATGATGCAGTTTTAGCATCACTTCCCTCACATCTGGGCCCTTTGTGTCGTCTGAGCTGCTCTGCCTTCCTCTTCATCATCTGCATCCATTACTAACCTCCTCCAGACTAAACGCTGAGGTCCATGAACCACCCAGACGGGTCAGCAGGGTCTCACTCGTCCAGCCGGGTCCGCTTTCAGACATTTAAAGGTTTCAGTTCAGGTTTCATGTCGTCTCTCTGGGTTTTAAAGTCCGTTACAGGATGCTGAGTTACAGAAGCGCCTAATTCCCACAAATTAAATAAACTCATTGATCTTAACCCGAGTTTAACTTTGCTGCAGTAACACGGTCCACAGACTGTCTGAAATCGTCAGTAAAGAGAAGATGAAGCTCAGCTTTGGTTCCTAAATCTGCGTCTGAAGGAAGAGTTGGGGACCAAAGTGCTTTGGACCGTTTACAGCACTGAGACGGTAGAAACCTAAAAACAGAGCCGGTGTCAGCTGCTGAGCACGGTGGAGGACGGGTCATGGTTGGGCCTGTTTAGCTGCCTCAGGACCCGGGTCACTGAGCAGAACCAGATCTGAGTCCGTCTGTCTGAAGCTCGGTCCAGAATCACGTTGGTGGACCCAGACGTTTATTTCAGGGGTGGGTCGGTTTTATTAGTAGGTCTGTTTAGTAATGAAGGAAAATATTCTGTTCCTGTAACCTGGTACCTAAACACTGCAACAAGGAACAAAAAGTAAAATGAGTTTATTTCTCCTTGATTGAGCAGCTAAATAATCTGATCTGCAGATGGAATCAGAATTTTAACCCCTAAACTAAGATATTCAGATTTACTGCACTAGAAATAAGACGATGGAGATGAGTTGGACTCTAAGTTCTGCTGAACTTGGACGGGACCAGTGGTTGTCTGGGCTTCTGTTGCCTTTCTGGTACCAGTCTGCCGGTTCTCCTCTGATATCGAGACAGTTTCATTCACAAACTCTCCTCAGAAGTTTGTCTCTCGGTGCCTGAATATTCTGGGTCGGTGCTGTTCTGTTGGTTCTACTGCGGCGCTGACCCGCTGTTCCTATTACAGCTTTGTTGGTCTGGCTAAAAGCAGCATTAGAGAAACTCTCTGCTTTTCCAGATTTGAACCTGCAGCTGTTTAAGTTGGTTCTGATGGTTCACCTGGACCCAAACCTGAAATCCTGCAGCTTCAGGGACCGGTTCTGGGTCCCATTAGGTCCAGCCACACCAGAAAACAGGAAACGGGTCACACACAAACACCAGCATAGATGGTAAAGCTCCATCTCCCCGTCTGGATCGAACCGTGTCCCGTGAACCCGTTCATCTGGAGCGACCCTGAGATAAAAGCGGGCCTCGCCTTTATCTGGGCCGGCAGTCAGAACCCATCTGTTCCTCAGAACCTCTGGTTCTGAAGTCCATTCTCACTGTTATGGTTTCATTTCCTTCCAGACTGTCAGGGTCTGGAACAGAGATCTGTGGACAGTGGAGATGTGAGATCTGTGGACAGATCTCAGATTACAATAATCAGTCTCTGCTTTGCCCCCGCCCCCTCACGACCTTTTATCAGGAAAAAACGTAACTTGCTTTTAAAGATGAATTCTTTTTAATCAGAAAAATGTCATTAAAGTTTTGCGTAAATGTAAACATTGTTGAAGGTAATCTTGGCTGCTGTACATTTCTGTCTGGCAGATGTTTTTGGGTTGGACTAAAATTAATCCATAGATCCACAGGAGGCTTTTTAGCATGTTTCTACTATGACTTGCTTCTATAATGTTGCTTCACATCGCGCTCCACTCCGTGTAAAAAATAAAAATAACTTTATAAAAGCTCTCTAACAATCGTCTTTCTCTGGCCTCACCCAACTAGATCCTTTTCTCCACTCCATGTTTTAGCTGCAGTTTATTTTTTAAATTTTTTTGACGTAGTTTCCTTAATAATCTGTAAGCATATTCTTATGATTCCGGGTCCGTTTCCTGTGGCTTCACCACGGCCCGTCTCCCCGGTCCAGGAATTTGGTCACAAAGGAAGAAACAATTATCAGAGACCAAACACTTCTACATTTATTTCATTTTGAGAATTCCAAAAACGGAGACAACACTTACAAACTTTTACCATCAACTTTGTGTAGCCTATTACCCCCGAAGCATCTTCTGCGCGGTCGTAAGCTGTTGTCTCATCGTCCAACCCCAAACATGTCCTTTTAACTTCAAACCAGTCACCCTGACCTCCCACCTGATGAAGACCATGGAGCGCCTCATCCTTGCTCAACCTGCGCACCGTGGTGAGCCCCACCCTGGACCCACTGCAGTTTGCCTACCTGCCAAACATCGGAGTAGAGGATGCCATCATCTACCTGCTGCAGCGGGCGCTCACCCACCTGGAGACCACCGGGAGCGCTGTGAGAGTCATGTTCTATGACTTCTCCAGCGCTTTCAACACTATCAGTCTGGTGCTGCTGAGGAGGAAGCTGGAGGACGCTGGGGTGGACAAACGTCTAGCTGACTGGACCATCGACTACCTCACTGACCGCCCTCAGCACATGCGGCTGCACAGCTGTCAGTCAGAGGTGGCACTCTGCAGCACCGGGGCCCCCCAGGGCACCGTTCTGTCTCCGTTTCTTTTCACCCTCTACACCTTGGACTTCACCTACAACAAGGACAGCTGCCATCTCGAGAAGTTCTCTGATGACTCGGCCATTGTGGGCTGCGTGTCTGAGGGGAACGAGCTGAAGTACCGTTCGGTCATCATGAACTTTGTGGACTGGTGTGAGGAAAAACTTCTGTCCTGGGCTGCACTCTGGACTCAGTGGAGGAATTAGCTGAGAGGAGGGTGTTGTCCAAGCTCACATCCATCATGGACAACACCTTCCACCCCCTGCACCAGACTGTAGAGGAGCTGAGCAGCTCCTTTAGTGACAGACTTAGACATCCTGTCTGTAAAAAGGAGCGTTACCGCAGGTCATTCATCCCTGCTGCTATGAGATTATACAATGCTGCACTATAACTGTAACCATAACTGTAATAAGTAAAGTGCAATAACTAATGTGCAATAATCTATTTAATACACTGTGCTACGCCACTCTGACTGAAAAAGAAAATAGCAGCTGAAATCATTTGTTTTAGGGTTAGGGAACATTGTTTCACATTCCGAAAGGGTTAGATAAAGAAAAAAGAAAAAAAGTTTTCTAGTTTTCCAAATTTTGCATGTGGTTCTGTTGTTGGTGTGGGTTCAGCTTCTGGTTTGGTGCCGCAGGAGTTTAGCTAGAAACTGAAAAACTGGTCTTCAGTCTGTCCAAGTCAGCAGTTTGGAAGTAAAGAAGCTGATTTTAGTCCCAGACTGTCAGCGTCGGCTCTTCTTTCATTCTCAACGTGTTTTCAAGGTTTGGAAAGATGGAGCAGAAATATCATTTTATCATTGCTTTGAGTTTCTGCTGCTGATTTGTTCAACTAAAGAACAAAATCTGTCATTTAAAAACATGTCAGAAGATGGAAATATTTTACTGTAAAGTAGAACTTTTTGAAAGTCAGTGTTGATAGAAAAAAAACCTGTTTTATTGAAATAATGAAAATTGATCAGAGGAACAGAAGAGAATGAGCAGCAAATTAATCAAACACAAAAAAAGAAAATTTGTTTATTGCTCATTAAAACACACGAAGTAGAACTGCAGCAAATATACAAAAGGAAGATTTAACATGTGAATCTAAAAAGTGTTTAGAAAAATAGGAGCCGACAGAAACAGATAATGTCCAGAGATTGAGAAAAACTGGCCAACATTTCAATGAAATCTGACTGATGAATGAAAGTAAAAAACCAAGAGAGAAAGTCAACATGCTGATATTCAGAGTGAAGCTTTGACTGGAAACAGGCAGAAAAACAACATGTGGATCCTGGAATAATCCCAGCTTCCATCTTTAAAGGACTGGAAGAGGAAGAAGTTTCCAAGGAATCATTTAGAAGAGTTTCACAAAGAAACAGATTGAATCCATGAACGTAAAAACGTGTTTCTGAGTGAAAGAGACAGACATGAACAGACTGAACTATCTGTTCAACAGGGAGAGGCTTTCTCAGACAGGAGGAGACTCTTTAGACTCAATCAGCACAGAAAC
The DNA here is from genome assembly GCF_011125445.2 of Fundulus heteroclitus. Lineage (NCBI taxonomy): Eukaryota > Metazoa > Chordata > Actinopteri > Cyprinodontiformes > Fundulidae > Fundulus > Fundulus heteroclitus. Next base: position 111,327 of record NW_023396811.1, read on the forward strand.
ACTGAGGAACCAGAACTGGACCAGAACCAGACCCCAAAGCCAGGAAGCAGAGGTTCGGTGAATGTGGTGTTGAAGGTGTGGAGGTGGATCATTGAGTCAGAGGAGACTCTGTAGAAGGACAGAATACCAGCAGGACAGTCCACATACACTGCTACTCTGTGGGAGACGGAGGAGGAGGAGATGGATGTTTCTATGTTATTGTGCCAGACAGAGTAACCATCATCAGAGCATCTCAGACTCCAGGAATAATCATTCCATCCAAACCAACAGTCTCCATAGTTTCCTTTCCTCCTGATTCTTCTATAACTCACTGATATATAAACTAATCCTCTCCACTCGACCTCCCAGTAACAGCGACCAGTCAGACCAGTTCTACACAGCAGCTGAGGAAGATCAAATCTGTCTGGATGATCAGGATATGACTGAAGCTCCCCCATCATTAGTGTCACCTTCCTGTTGTCTTCAGAAACTTTGAGTTTTCTGTTCACCGTGTTTGTGTCGATTGTGAGTTGACAGGAATCTGATGGAGAGAACAAAGACAATCCAGCTGCAGTTATTGATCATTTATTGACACTTTGAAGATGGTTGAATGTGAGCTGCTTTGCTGTCATGAATCAAATGACAAACACACTTACACTTCCTCAGACCTGGTGTCAACCATCGGACTCCAGCAGGCTCCACCCTGAAAGGAGGAGGGGGGTCAGACCATCTGTCTCTTTCAGCAGCAAACATGGACATTACATGTCTCTCAGACACACATTGTCCTCCACTGAGAAATAACCAGTCCAACATTTGGACCAAAACACAGTCTATTCAGACCTCTTCTGCCTTTTATTACAATTTCTCTGCACTCCAGCATCATCTGGGCCATGTGAGCGGCTTTTTTCTATAGCTGGAGATGTGATATTAAAAAAAGTCTGTACTTAGGTTATTACGTTATAATACATACAGGTTCTCATTATTCATTAACTGTATCTAAAAATATCAAAGATTTTAAATTTAAATGAAATATTACAATGCAGCATACAATGACAAATTGTATGCAAATTGTATTATTGTGTATACTAGGTCATCAGATCAGTGTCAGTTAACTCTCAATAGGGGGTTTTCACTGACGTCACTGGCCAACTTCCGGTCCGCCATATTGGGTGGCACACTTCCTTATCTCTAGTTGTCGTACACGTATTATCGTATCGCGAATGGATAAGTACGCCAGCACGCTAGAGCGACCAGATAAGGACGTATATCTGAGGAAATGTTCCGTGATCGACCATATGGACCCCTATGCCCTCCACGGTGCCTTGTTTAGCCGTAATCCAGATGATTGGCCAAATGTAGAGCACGGCGACATAGTGCATTACCTGGTGTTCGGTGAAAACCCTCTGCACACTCTTGAGGAAATGAGAGCTTACAAGGGTCTAGAGGCTCACAACCAGTTCACATCTGGTTATGTACATCAAGGAAATCGCCATCATACGTGGACGGGTGAGTTTTAATAAGATGGTAAAAATGTAAACAATCCGACGCAAATGTGTCGCATGCTTCTGCGGTGGCTGGCGGCCGGCGGTGCGCGAAGGCGCTTGGCTGCAAGGCCGATCGACGCCGCTCGCGGCTTTAATTATTTAAGCAGAACAATGACCAGTGAAAAATTAAGTTGTATTTACCGTATTGGCGCTGGTAGGAGCTGCAGATCATAAAGCCAGCAAACAGTGGGAACACAGCAACTCGTTCAAAGGTAAGCTGCGCTCAGACGGGCTCTGGCACATGCTAGTTTAGTAGCTGCTAACCGTCAGTGCTAACAACCACTCGCGCATGTAATGTACTTTTAACTTGCTGCTATGTGTTTCAAACGTTTAGAACACACTCTCATTGACATCGGGATACTGTGGAAAGTTATGTTCGGTCGACTTACAGCCGCGATCCAAGCGAGCCGACGACTCTTTGTTATCGCTAACAGTTGTTCTCCGTGGTTGCGCCTCCAGGCAGGAAAGCGGTGGAAAATTAATCTGTTTCTATGTTTTTCCCATGGCGATCATGTGTTGCGCTGTTACAGCCCACAATACAGCAACGGTTTACCATGGTTGAAATCAAGTTAAGGTGAAATTAATCAAATTAAAACATGGCTGAGAGAGGGAGTACAGTACGCGGTAGTAATAGGCAGTAGAGGCGGCGGAGGCAGTCAACATGACAGCTGCGGAAAGTAATAAGTCATAACGCCCAAGCCCTATTACTAATATATTCTTCTTACATGTTTTAAATACTTAACAGTTAATTACCTGTGACAAAGTGAGCACCGCAGACTCTGGCGTATTCCAGCTTAACACCGTCCAAATCGGACCTGGATATCCGTGTCAGTCATAGGTGACGGCGTTGTTCAGACAGCTGTTTTGTTTTTTCACACTGATTCACTATTACGGCTGGTAGGCGATAGAAAGAGCGTTGATCTCCACCTCCACGGGCCGTGCAACCAACCATTAAACACGTTTTCCCCATTGTTCACTTCCAATACTGCCTAAGGCGTCATACAACGCAGGTCAACGGTGCGAAACGACTGCCACCCAATATGGCGGACGCGCTGAGTAGTCACGTGAGCGTGACGTCAGCTGAAAACCCCCTATTGGGTTG